>NC_056729.1:1106088489-1106133489 GCF_019279795.1 Protopterus annectens | reverse complement strand
CATGTCCAACAGCTCTTGGCCTTGTATGTTAAGCAGAGATCGCCTCTGAGTAGACAATATGCGACAGAGTATAGCTGGAGTTTTTTAAGGTGGTCAGCATAAGGCATCTGCTTTAGGCATTTGATTCTTTTAGTGAGGTATTTCTGTGGCCTTTCCAGTTGTTGCAGATGTCTTGAGAGGTACATACCAAATGGGGCGTTGTATTCTATAATGGGTCTAATGAGGGATGAGTACAGTGGGACAATGACCTCCTTTTTTCTGGATGAAAAGCCCTTAGTAATGAGGTGTGCCACATAGAAGGATTTCCTGACTGTTGTGGTGATGTGTTTATCGAAGGTGAGACCACTGTCCACCTGTGTCCTTAAGTCTCTTATCACACTTTCATTGTTTAGTGTACTGCCACCTATGTGGTAATTCACAGGTACATGTTTTTTCCCATAGGGGAAAACTATACATTTCTTGGCATTGAGCTTGAGCCCATGGCTCTGGCACCAAGCATCTATTTCTGTAAGGCCCTTTTGTAGAGTATCAACATCATTTGGGGAGTCAGTAATGGCTCCCAGTTTGCAGTCATCACAACTTTGTTAGCCAGAGTCCCTTAGTGTTGGCCTGTACTTCAGGGAATTAGATGCCAAACAAGAGCGGTCCCAGGACTGAACCATGAGGTACTCCACTTGTCACTTGTCTGGAGCTGGATTTGGAGTCAGCTACTTTTACAGTCTGGGTTCTGTAAGTAAGCCAGTTGGCAATCCATCGAGTGATGTAGGGATTAATGCCCAGCTTAGTAAGTCCATTGATGATTCCAGAGTGGGGAATGGTGTCAAAGGCCTTGGTGAGGTCCAGATAGCTATCTGGGCCCCCTTACCCTCGTCCACGACTCTGGAGACTGATTCTAAGAAGTCAGTCAGGTTCAGGAGACAAGATCTGCCCTTCACAAATCCAAACTGGGTAGGGTCCAGTGTTTGAAGGTTGCCAATGTCTTTGTTTATAAGTTCCAGGATAATATGTTCCATGGCCTTGCAGATCAGGCTCATCAGACTGATGGGGCAGTAGTTCCCGGGATCTAAGGTGGATCCCCCTTGTGGAGTGGGATAACTGTAGCTCTGCACCACTCAGTGGGCACGAAGCCTGAGGTGAGGCTATGATTAAACATGACACTTAGGTGAGGTGCCAGTTCATATTGTAGTTCATGTAGTACACAGGCTGGGGTGTCATCTGTTCCCATGGATGCTGTATTCTTAGCTTTGGAAAGTACGTTTTTTACTTGTGTGGCCATTATTACCGGAATTTGGCAATCTTCCGGTATTGAGATGGGCCATTTAGGAGGTGAGAGGGGGGTGAAGTTGGCACTGAATTGATCTTCCAGGATATTGGCAATATCCTTGAGATCAGTATATTTAATGCCATTCTGTTGTAGCTCAGAGCAGATCTGAGCATTGCCATTTAGATTCTTGATATAGTTATAGAATGCCTTGTGGTTGTGTTTGGAGTCTTTGGCGATTTTATTTTCGAAACTAGCTTTGGAGGATTTTATGAAGGATCTCAGCTTCTTACTGAGGCTGGTAAGGGAGTTTTTTGCATCCTGGGATTTTCCTCTTTTCTGCAACAGTTTCTTCCTTTTGTTGTAAAGTTTGTTTATGGCAGGGACCACCAGATTGGCTTCCTTTTTTTGGAGGACAGCATCTTGGTTCTATTTGGGATGGCACGATTCATGCATGAGTGGATGTGCTCGTACAGTGCCTTAGTGTAGGATTCAGCAGTCAAACTTTCAGTTCCTGTCTGCATAGGTGTCATGAAGTTTGTCATTTCTGACTGAGTAGCATGAAGTTGGCATTGGAAAAGTTTTTTATGGAGGTTTCCTTACTGCGGGCTGGGGGTGGGATGTGGATGTTAAAGGTGATTTGCTTATGGTCAGACCTGACCAACGAGGGGGTGACCATAGGTGTGGAGCATTGATTTCTCATGTTGGTAATGACCAGGTCTAGCATATTGGAGCTCCTGGTGGGACTATGGATTAGTTGATCCAGGGCATTGGAATTTATGAATTCCAAGAACCGTTGGGCAAAGGTGTTGGTACATGAGTAGTTTTCCCAGTTAATGGCAGGGTAGTTGAAATCACCCAGTATTAGGGTGTTTGGTTGTATCTTAATATTTTCCAGTATGTTTAGAAAGGTGTAGTGAGAATCTTGGGGCATGGTGGGGGATCTGTAGCAAGCTACAATTTGGATTGCAGTCTTACCTAGTGTTAGTTGCACCTGGAGAATTTCAGATGCATTGTATTGGGCAACTAGCCAGGTGGTGTGAATATCCTTGGTGAATATGGACACTCCTCCATCTCCATCCATCAAAGGTGTTGGTACACGAGTAGTTTTCCCAGTTAATGGCAGGGTAGTTGAAATCACCCAGTATTAGGGTGTTTGGTTGTATCTTAATATTTTCCAGTATGTTTAGAAAGGTGTAGTGAGAATCTTGGGGCATGGTGGGGGATCTGTAGCAAGCTACAATTTGGATTGCAGTCTTACCTAGTGTTAGTTGCACCTGGAGAATTTCAGACGCATTGTATTGGGCAACTAGCCAGGTGGTGTGAATATCCTTGGTGAATATGGACACTCCTCCATCTTTAGTGTTTTGGTCCTGGTTTGGTGGCCAAAAAGTGTGGTAAGAGTTGTAGCCTGGTATTGCAGGGGTGCTCTCTGGAGCCTTGAACCAGGTCTCAGTTACTGCACAGATATCGATGTTTTCCATTTTTAGGAGTGCCTTGAGAGAGTGCATTTTGAGGTTTAGACTTATATCATTGAGTAGCATTACCTTCAGAATTTGCATGCTTGTACCTGTTACGTTGGTGGTTTTGTCCTTTGAACTTTGCCTAAAAAAGGTACTATAGGGGTGCCAAGAGCCTTAGCCAGAAACCTGAATCCCAGGGACGACAGGTGCAGACAATCTCTGTCAAAGCATCATGGTCTGTCGATCATGTCATCCCAGGCAGAGAGATACTGTATCCCCTTTGAATGACACCAGAAGCTTAGCCAGTTGTTGAAGTCAATCATTCTGGGCGAAGGCAGGATGCTACTCAGGGCTAGGGTCATACCTGCCTGTGCCACAAGATCTGAGAGCTCTTCCATGTGTCTTTTCATGTAGTCCAGGGAGGTAAGGCTCAAGTCATTCACTCCAACATGGACAATGACAGAGTCATATTTGTACTTGTTGTGGAGTGACTTGAGTGCATGCATTATGTGGCGGATCCTGGCACCCGATAGGCAGATGACTGTAATTTTCTCCTTGTTCAGCCTGGTAAGTGGGACATCAGTGTGCCTGACAATAGAGTCACCTATGACTAAAGTGTTAGGTACGTTGTCTTGCCTTAGGGTCTGCTGCTGGGTGGCACACTGGTGTTGTGAGCTATGTGACACTTTGATTGTGATTGGTGTTTGTTTGCGTTTCAGCTTCAGAGGTCCTTGTTGCTTGGGCAGGTTACAGTTAAGGGTCTCCGCATATGTGGATTTAATGTAGCTATGTGTGGATGTTGGTGGTGTGGGTTTAGAAGGGCTATGTGTTGTCTGAGGTGTAGCGAGGGTGTTAACCTTTTCCTCTTGACTGTCTAGCACAATCTTGGGTAGAGAGAGCTTTGATTCCAGTTTGGCTATGTAAGTTCATCTCTCACAGGTTGTAGTGTTGGGTGGTAGGAGGAGAGGGTTGTCTGTGCACATGAGTTGCTGCATTGCCCCAGTATGCCCAGATTCACCAGGTAGATGGGAGAAATCACCGGAAGCTGACCCTTGGACATGCCTGGTTTGGTGCTTTTCTTGTAAAATACAGAAGCTGTTTTCCCTTGCCTTAGCAAGGTACTTTGCAATTATCGGCTGTTTAGTACCTATGATTAATTTCTCCTTATTAACAAGGACAGTTGAGTGCTTGTATCAGTTTAAGGCTTCCCAGTGCTTTCCAGCAGGTATTAGAGCAAGTGCTAGTCACAGGGATGTTTAAAGGTAAGATGAAAACAATTGTTTATTCTAAACACTGCAGTGTGCACTAGATAAGGTAGATGTGAAAGTAGGTAACAAGTTTTACCTGTCTAAAAAGTTAAGTTTTAGTGGAGAGTCACTATTTTTAAAACAGCAAGATAGATTGAAAGGGGGTGGTCACTTTTGTATTCTGGTACTATGAAATACAGTAGGATGGCCAATAAATTTAAATAGCTGAAGGAGAGTCACTTCACAAAATTATAATTTTATGCTTACTCACACAAGCCAGTGAAAGAAGAGAGGAAATGAGATGTATAGACAAATTAGCATAAGAGGCAGGGGACTAAAAAGACAGTGGAATTTAAGAACACGACAGTAAGCGGGTAGGAGGGTGGAGAAAAAATGTCTGCCTTACTCACAAGAGACAGAGCTGTGGTCTCTTTTGAAGTTTTAATATGCAGTTAAAAGCAGAATACAAGTAAAACACAAGATAAAGAAAACAAATCACAGTATTCAATATATAAAAATGCAATAAAGTAATACAAAATACAACAAATAAAAAGCAAACTAACCTTTCCTTCACAGCAAAGTGTAGCAGAGTCTGGGTGAGCCTTTCTAAAAATGCTAAATGGTTAACTTTGAATTGTAAATGTAGCAGCCCTCTGACTTACACACACACACACACACACACACACACACACACACACACACACACACACACACACACACACACACACACTGGATATAAACAACCAATGTATCTTACTAGGTCTTTTCTCACTGACATGCCAGAATAAGGCAATATCACAGTGTCTTTTAATAATGTGTTACATAAACTTTGGTTATTTGATCATCTGTCCAGTGACTGATTCTTTATGAACCTAATCTCCTCATGAATTTGAATCATCAGAGCATTTGGAGCTGGAGCAGTTTGCAATGCAATGACTTATGATATGGAAGCTTTTATTTTAAGGCATTCTTACTGGAACAGGGCTTAATACTTAATACTTTTCAGTTAAAGTGTCCAGAGTTTAGATATCACCTTCAGATGTGGTTTGGGTGGAGGATGCATGTTGTCCCCATGTGTGCATGGATTTTCTTTTGGTAATCTTTCACCTGTCAAATGTATGTGGCTTTCGTTGAGTGGCTACTATAACTTGCCCCTGAGTTGCTCTTGTAAAGTTTTTTCTGTCCAGGTTGGTCCTGTAAAATGAGCCTTTACATAGGTAACCAAGTGAAATAAATAAATATATACACACAGACATACATACATATATTATAAAATCATACCTCTTAACCTCTACAGCAAGAATTCTGGACAAATGCCAAAAATGATGGCAGAACAAAGGTCCCAAAATAGGCACAGTTTTTAACTGTTGACTTATAAACTTAGAAAGTTGATAGAATAAAGGTGTTGTATTACTATAGTTTCATAGATTAGTACTAGGCTAACTGCCCTTGCGAGCCATTTTAAGCCTAGCCAATTATCCCTTGTGATACTCAAACCCTGCATCTTGTGTTTGTAAGGCAAACACCTTAACCATTAGGCCGCCCTCCCAACCTTTTTTTGAAGGGCACGAAGTCTGAAAGTTACTGTTTGTCATTATTTTAGTTTACAATGATTTGCTAGAAAACCACAAGTTTTAAGACGAGACCAAAAATATTAGGCTAAAATGTGGACATTCTGTAAAAATATGGGACATTTGAAAGGTACGTATAACTTCTCATCATTTGATGCTGCTTAATTTCACTGGGTAGCTTAACTTCTCTTTTAGCTTATTCCATTCAACTTCCCTTATCTGCTTTAATGCCTGTTTCATGTTTAAAAGATTCTATTTTCTCCGGACTTATTCATGGCAACTTCTTACATCTTTTTTTTAATATACTATTTCTTCTCTATCTGCCTCTCCATCTAATAGAATTCAAAACTGTAAATGATGACACATTCAGTCTAATTCAGAGGCACTGTCAGCACAGTGACCTCATTCTAGCATAAAAGTTATTTGGATACTGCAAGGACAGATTTAACGATTCATGAATAAAATTACTTGACTGTCGGTACGAGCAGAGCACACGAGAGACTGAGATGAAGAGCACACCGAGTTACAGCACAAACCACTATTCTTTTAAACAACACAAAGACAACAATCACAAGCTGCTATTCTCAGGGTATGTCTGAGATGCAAGTAGAGGTCAAAGCTGGGTAGCACCATGTGGTCAAATATATAACTGAAAAAAGAAACTACCACAAAGGGGGTTGAAGAAAGAGTCCTCAGGGTGCACAGTATAACACTGAGTCAGTCAATCAGTCAGTCAATCAATCTGTCAATCAGTCCATGAATGAATCAATCAGTTCAATATTTATTAATGTGTTTCAGTCAAATCTGTGTACTCTAAGCTTGTTAGTATTTTATTACATCATGAACATATAAACAGGGGAACCAAATTATGATTGGAAACAGTGACAGAAGTTCATTTACGAAATGTAAACAAAACATTGCACATTCACTAAAATTTGTATTTAACTGACCCCCTTCCATGGCACAGAAGCATGAAATACTGACTGTGGATTACATGGGGCACAGACAGAAGCATGAGGCCCTGACTGTGTCCCATATGATCCATATTCATCTAGCAGCACAGGTGCTGGAGTGAGTAGGCTGGGAGGATGGAAGGGCTGCCCATCCTGGAGGGAGTTTGGCAGGCCTTGTCTGCCACTTGAGTGGCACCTAGTGGGAGTTTGAGGTATTACAGTTAAAAAATTTGGACCTGGTAAGCACACACTGCATAACAGGTACACCCACATGAAGCCTGGGATTGACCTTTACATGTAGGTGTGCACATATCTTAAGGTCAAAAAGCTATTATGGAGTTCAAGGGAACTACCCATGGGTGATAGCAACTCCTGGAGGGAGAGAGGTCTGCCTGCAAGAACAACTGACTTTCTCCGTAACACATGACTATCATATCTTAGGATGGACTGACAACTGAGCTTGATCTGAGGAATGAATGGGCCTCTGCTCTCACCTTGGGGAGGGGATGGGCTCAACTTTCATTCTGTCCTGGGGAAGCTGATGAGCTTATATGAGACCAAATAATCTGATTTGGAATGAGGGTGGCTTAGTGATCTCATTCTGTGGGCCTGATTGGTTCACCCATGGGGATGAATGGAGAAATTTTACACTGGTAGTGGGGGCCACTGGTGCAGTCAGAGTGAACAACATAAAAAAGGAAAGAAAAAAGTAAATTGCATGGAACTATCATCTATTATATCATCAAACTGGTGAATTTTCAGAACAGCACTTAACTGAACCCAACAATTCATAATATGATAAAATAATAAAAGCAAAAGAATATATTAATCCCCACTAAATTAGTCCACTGAAATAAGTAACTTGTCTTACAGCAGGAGATTTGTTGCTGATATAGAAACTGCACTGAATTACAAGGATGCAGTACAATGAATATTGCATGTGAAAGAGTACACTTGTTACTAGGTTAATATAAAGTGGGGACTAAGGAAATAACCTGCATTTTTTTCTTTCAACCACCTCCCCCACCACACACTAATACAGACATGTGCATGTTCTGGTAAGGTGGTGTTTTCAGCACAGTTCAGAAGAACAGCACTGTGCTTGTTACTGACTCCTGTGCACCTGTTCTCATTTGTGTCTCGTATGAGCGTACATTCTGTTTTCAGTTTCACAAATGCACGTATTCTGACACATTACAGACCCTTGCTAGACATTAATATCATTACTACTGTCCCCCATGCATGCTGGTGCACCTGTGTGGCTGCTGTGCTGCCACAGCAATGCAGCAAAATACTCCATGAAATGTGGCTGAATCACATGTAGCTGCCTGCTGTTTGTTTTAGCACATCTAGACACCTCCTCCACTTGTTGACCACTCAGCTTATTGACTGCATTCAGCAATACACAGCAAAGGAATACCAGTTTTTGTAAAAATGCAAAATGAAGTTGAATCAAAATGTAACCAAACTACATTCCCCTTACCCAAAAAAAGATGCTCAGTGCATATTTACCTTAAATTAAACACCTCAAATCAACAAATTATGGGCAAAAGCCTGAGATATTTATCAAAATTGTATTACTGCTTTTTGGAGAACAGAGTTTGCAGTCTGTTACTTCTGTCAACATACTTATGCCTTTTGAATAATGGCCAATCAACATCATCTCCTTCACATCAGATACAACACTGGTGTCTGACAGGCCACATAGTGCAGCAGATATGCTGTTTGTCCTTCTATTAGTCCTCTTTGGCAAGTGTGCCTTACTTCCACATACTTTTGTGTTACGGGGAAATTTGCCACAAAAAGCTCCTCCAAATTGCAAGAGAATCAAAGTAAGCAGACGACATTTCTTTGAAGTCCTTTTCTTGTTCTTTTATGGTTTCCCCTGAACATAATTCCCTTCATGCAGCTCTCAGGGGCTTTCCACATTTTGTCACAGTGCTGCAGATCAACTGGAAGCTCTCATTTTCCTGCCTCCGGGGCAATTAATGAAAGAGTAGAAGGTGCTTCACCTCAAATGAAAGCTGAAGATTGCTGGGTTATGCTGTGCTCAGCCCCTCTTACTGCTCCTTTCTGCATAACATTTTAGAGAGTCAAACAATCTTTGAAGACAATGTCAGGGAGGAAAGCTTGCAAAGCACTCATAGCTGTTTTACAAAGTAACATATTCTAAACGATTGCATTATCTCCATGCCTTGAAGCTCTAATAATTTAAGTAGTCTTGATGTCAATTCACTATAGCATAGCTCTGTTTTATGGAGCATCAAACAAAAGCCCAAGGCAAGCTCTTTCAGTTTGGCTCCTTTCCAACAAACGCACAGAGAGAGTAATGCTGCCTGCACACACACTTGCATGGGTGCAGAGTCTTCCATATACGTATGTAATGATTAACTCCTAGCTGCAGATGGTCACAGGTTGCATGGGATTATTAATATCAATGCAATGACCAACAGTTGTGCAAGTTGCCCTGCCTTGTACAGAAAAGGATCCTGACACTGTGGAATGAGGAATGAGCAGAAATCCTTCATTGTTATTTCAGTGTCCTTCACTGCTGTCATCTGCACTCTACTGCTTCTGTATAGTCACTGGTACAGATTATCTTGGGAATGGCCACACTCCTAAACTGACTGGTGAAGGATGACAATGGGTGAGGTAGTAGGCTAACTCGTTGTCCTCTTTAATGTTATTGCTGGTTGTGAGGCTGACGTGCATCAGTGCTCAGCACCATCATAATGTCCAGTAGACCTTTATAGTTCCTCCACTATGTCCACCGTTAATCTGTACTGAAAAGCCTGGCAGGACTTGCCATTCTGTTTTCCTTTTCCTCATTAAACAGGTAATTGTCTAGGCCCAGTTTTATTTCCCCTCTCTGCATATCTGCACAAAGAACCCTTATCAAGTTGCAAGGCAAATAAATAAAGAAAAAAAGAAAAATAAAGAAAACGCTCATCAAGCACCTTTCGTAAGGGATGCCAGCAACAACCTACTCACCAGTCAACAGAACATCAAACATAGATGAAAAGAGTATGTCCAAAAGATGTTTCTAAATGAAGAACCCCCCCACAGAAGCTTTACTACCCCATACATGCCCCCTCCCCCAATTAAAGAGAAAGAAGAACCCACCCTATAAGAAGTAAGAACAGCACTATGGAGAATGAAGTCAGGAAAAGCAGCAGGCTCAGATGATGTTACAGCAGATATTATCAAGGCATTGAGTGAGTTAGGGAAGAAATGGCTCCTAGATTTACTCATAGCAGTCTGGAAAGAAAAGTGTAGCCTATAGCTATTTATTTGAATGTATTTACTGGAGTAGAGTACTGATCACTTCTGACCAGTTTTAGCCTTAGCCCAGTGTCAAACAATGACCAGACATACACAAACAGTACAATAACAGAAGTGACAGTAAAACAGTACACAGTGTTAAATATACAAGGTAAATCCAATGTATTAATTTCCAATATGTACAAAAGTTTCAAAACATTTGAGAAATTAGAGTAAAATAAATTAGAGTTGTGAAAAGGAGAAAAGGATCTTAGTGGTTGAGAGTGTAGAAGAGCTGAGGTGAACGCAACTGATGTGACCTGAGGTGTAACAAGTCCAATCTGCTTGTTTAACTAAATGTGATTTTAGCAGAGAACTGAACTTGGAATAAGAGGATGAGTCTTTAATTTCAGGTGGGAGGGACTTGCACAGGGACTGCCACAGTTTGAGCCTGAGAATTGAAAATAAATAGTTAGATATCTGTAGCTTGGATTGTGGGATTTGTTTTTATGGCCTGAATGGATCAAGTTTCTTAGGATGTACGTGAAGATGTGCCTTGTTAGTTTTGATGTTAAAGGAGAAAGAGTGTTCATGGAGGAGTTTGAACAGTTGAGATCCTAGGAGCAGGTCTGCCCTTTGGTGGGAGCCCATTTTCATTTTTTAGAAATCTACAAAGGGGTTTATTTTTGGGGACTGTGTAATAAATCTACACATTTTGTTTTCTAGTATTTGAATAATGGTGGAGTTTTTAGTACTGGCTGCTGAAATAAGATGGAAGCTGAAATTGCATTGAGCCAGTAGGATTCCTTTCCCTATCACAGACCTGGTGAAGAGGAAAGGGTATATTTTTACGCCCAGAGAAGTAGGGAATTATGTTTTATTATTTATTTATTTATTTTATTTATTTATTTTACATTTGTTGACCGGAATAGTCTGACTGGATGCATGTCCATTTTCAGTGGAGGCCCGGGGAGATAAGCTCCAAGGTACACAGAAACATTAAAACATGTTACAAATATAGTTTTGACAAAGAGTACATAAACAATGAAGAATAAACGTATTCCACAGGTTAGAGTTAATCCCTGATGAAAGTCAGGGTAATGTAAACAGTAAACTGATTGATAGATTTTACACAATCTAGAAGAGAGTTAACCAGGCTTGATACAATGACATAGCCAGTTTAGTGCCAGATGTTGCTTGAGTGTAGTTTTAAATTGACCTAGGGAGGAGAGTAAAGTAATGCCAGCTGGAAGTGTGTTCCAGGATGTGCATACAGACTTTGCAAAGAGATAGTCACCAGCTGCGTTGTTAATTTTGTTAGTCTGAATTAGTAGTCTGTTAGAGGATCTAAGCAGTTGCGGATTGTTATAAGGGGTCATAAGATTTTTAAGTGAAGCAGTATTATCCAGATTATAGAGGATTTTATAAGCCACGATCAGTTGGTTATACTGGATTAGACTGGGTAATTCAAGCCACCCAAGATGGTTAAGATTGATGCAATGATGTGTCCTAAAAGGCAGCCCAGTGGCAAACCTGGCAATGTGGTTGTAGCAGGTTGAGAGTTTGTTAAGTACAGAATTGCTTAGATTAGAGAGTAGAGGGGATGCATACAGAAGTGTTGAGAGAAGGTGAGAGCGAGCTATGGCAGCTTTGGCTGGAGGGGTTAGGAAGGCTTTTATTCTGTAGAGTGACCCTAATTTTTTTGTTGATGGTTTTGATCGATTGGTTTACACGTAGGTAGAATTTTAGATTGTTATAAGGGCACCTAATAGTTTTGTATTGGGGTCAGGAGAGATTATTGTTCCATCATTTGCATTTACTGTAAAGGTAAAAGCAGGAGACCTTTGCATTGGTGAAAATAACAGCAGTTTTATGTGTATAATCAGGATGCATGTGGAAGTTGAGTGGGGGGGGGGGGGTCTTACCAGAGATCAAGATACTTGAAAGAGGAGATTTGCTTTAAGGGATAGTTTTTGATAACTTTTGCTTAGATCTGCTGAATTCTTGTTTTGTAACAAAAAAACTTGATTTTAGTTTTGGATGCAGTTAGAATAAGGTTTTTAGTAAAAATACACTCACTGAGGTGATTGATGTCTGATAGCAGATCTTGCTGTAAGGTAGTTAAGGAATGGTTGGAGTTGTAGAGGACCATGCCATCTGTGACATCTCTGAGGACAGGAAGGTAAGGAAGATCAAGTGGAAGTTTACTGATGTATGTGTAGAGAGCAGAAGGGGCAAAAACAGATCCTTGTGGTACATAATGAAGTAGTGGAGAGGTGAGAGAGATGCCAGAGTTATAGTTCACTGAGATATAGTGGTTAGTCGGATAATGTTGGAACCAAGGGATGGTGTCAGGGATAATGTCTAGTTCTAAAAGGTAGTTTGTAATAGAGGAGTGATAGACTAGAGGTCCTAATGAGGCCTATAAAAATTTTATCCAAGAACATGCTTTTGTCCACTGATATGAGAATTTCATCAGTCAGAGACCAGATGGCTGTGGCCATGGTTCTTCCTGACCAGAAGTAATTTTTTGTGTGCGTGTGTGTGAGAAAGGGAGTATTTAGTGATATATTTTGTGAGTTGAAGATAGACAATTTTCTTAAAAGATTTTGCACAGGGCAGGGAAGATGGAAATAGATTTATGGTGTGATTGGAGTATGAGTTGATTTTGTTTGGGCAGTGGCTTTATTCTGGCAGATGTCCATATATTTATTAGCCATGGTGTTGGTAGTGTGATAAAGGATGAATGAAGTCCCAACAGTGGTATATGAACTGTGGATGTTGGTTGTCTACACCTGGGGGCATTCAGCTGTATTTGTTCCCGTAAACAGATAATATCTTTGAATGAGATCTGCCAAAAATTAAAGAGAGGAAGATACTGTGGGTGGGATGAGGGAGTATTTGTGGGGGGGTTGTAGCACATTTGGGGAGGTTGCTAAAGATGACTGGAGAATATGCCTTTTAGTGGAAGTATAAGGAACAAAGGGGGATTCACCACTGCGGACACTACAGAGGTATCAAACTCCTTTCACACTGTGTGAGAGTATTGGAAGGAGTGACTGATAAATGAATCTGCAGAGTAGCAGAAAGTAAGATAAGAGATGAGCAGGTTAACAGCTTTAGAAAAGAATGTCTTGTTAAAAAATATTGTTAACAATTAATTGATTGTTATATAGGTGGACAAGGAGGTGGTGGTTGTGGTGATGGACTTTGTAAAATATGACATGGAAGAAAAGATGCAGTTGTCACATATGAAATATTATTTGCAGTTATATCAAGATCCTACCAGTAACTTTCAGCAGGCAGTTATGTTTTTTTTTAAATATTTGATGAATCCAGGAGCTAACTCCAAATTTTTAGCTGTAGAACATATAATACAACACCCAAAGCCACAGTATTTCTATAGTTTACCAAAAATAAGTCTATTACTCATCCCCTTAGATGTTTTATAGTCATGGATTTATGCTCTGTAACTGAAACTTTGTCAGATTTTTTATTTTTAGAAATATGTTTAAAACCTTTGTTAATCTCAATTACAGCTAGAATTAAGGACCCCACTGAATTCTTACAACTTATGTCAGAAGTCCAAGTAGACAGGACTGTTTTCTATGTACTATTGATGTGCATTTTTTCCCTGCATCATTTTGGGCTTGCAAGGTTTTATATTCTGGTTGAATTCATGTGATTTTATACTCATCTCAATTTAATAATTTTTGGTGCACTTGACAGAACTGGTTTTAATGAAAAATGTCTTTCACTATACTGAACAGTTTATATCCAGTTGAAAGGAACATCAATGAAGCTTATTTTGCCCTTGTACATGCAGAACTTTTTATAGCTTTTTTTTCTATAAGCTATGATAGAGATAAGAGCAGATTTTTATTCCATTTATCAACATGTGAAGATGTGTTCTCAATAACTGCAGGTTGATTTGATATGGCACAAAATCTGAGAATGTTACTTAACTAAAGAGTGCTTAAGGCCAACTGGGAATTTGGGCTATGCTCCTCAATGGTCCTGTAAACCTAGCAAAGACCTATGAGAAAATAAGGCATGCGCTTAGGTTAGTACTAGGCTAGCTGACCTTGTGGGCCATTTTAAGCCTAGCCAATTACCCCATGTTAGAATCACAACCCTGCACCTTGTCTCTTTAAGTTTAATACCTTAACCATTATGCCAACCCCCCCAAACCAAAACAAAGTATTGTGATTTAAATAAAAGCACAGCAAGTACATTTAACTCATTATAGTACTGCTGAGAAATACTCCTTTTTGGAAAGTCTCAGAATTTTTCAGGGAGAACAATTTTTAACTTAATCTTCAAGGACTTCCTTCACTGTGGTTGAATCTGTCTTCCAGATGGAGTGGTCTGGAGACCAGTCGCTTTTGTAAAAGGGAAAATGCCCTCTGATTGGACTTCTCTCGAGTCTTCTTATTATATTACATTCAAAAGCTCATTAAGCAAGCCTCTTCTTAGCAACACAGTCAGGCACAGCTTAACTCATTCCCTCCAGTAGAGCTCCTTTGAGTGTGTACCTTTAACCCCTAGTGGGCGTGGCTTCAGCATTTAAAAATTTAAGTTATCACCTTACATTTTTAACAAATACCCATTGACAGAGGTCATATATCAATACAATTGTGTTTGCTATCATGTATGCTTCAAGATAAAATTTTCCAATACCTTGTATGTAACATGGTTTTGGAATTATTAATGCAAATATGAACAGGCAATATTTGACGCCTAGAGGAGCAGTAGGAGGTAACTGCAGAAACGCCTGGAGACGTCACTCGGCTGTAATGAGAAACACTATTTCCTTCAAATAACCAATACTCTGTTTACAACAGGCTTGTCCTAATACTACTATAAGCATTATTTATGCAGCTATTTACATATTTTTGGTTCACCTTTATTCCCCACTTTGATGAGACCACCACAGTGTGGCACAACACACACACACACACACACACACACACACACACACACACACACACACACACACACACTCCCCAGGATTCAGCAAGCTCTGCACAGTGTGCAGGAATAGTGCAAGAGCTGTTGCATGCAATATGGCCAACGAGCGATCCAGGAATGAGCTCCTGGGATGTGCACGAGTGCTCCAACACTATTCCTGCACGGAAACAGCTCCTGTATGATAATTACCCTATTTGCAGGTGAAAAACATACAAATGAAGTGAATTAATGATCCAGAAAGCAGGCAGGTGTCTGTGCAGGAATAGTGTAACCTGCAGAAATGTATTCAGCTACCAACCGAATACATTTATGCAAGTTATAAAATGGAGGTATGACAGCTCCGAGGAAAGCATGTATTCAATGTAGTAGGCATGCCAATGGCCAAATAGATTGCCACTGGCATGGTAAATAGTTGCAAAATTATAAAAAATAACTTTTATTTTTTTTTGGCCAATTTCGGCTGTTTAAGCGTAGGGCAGTGGTGCGCAAACAGGATCGGGCCAAAAATAAAAAGAAAGCTGGAAATAAGCTTTTAAACCAAAATCAGCATTATGCCATAATAGTCAATGGCATGCAGAAGAGAAAAATACCATTGAATAGTGGTTGCTAAGGGGGAAAGCTGAGTGTCAGTCTTGTAACTATGCATTAGCAGTCAGTTTTATGCAAATGAGGGTATTGATACTGACTCACAGATTTCCCCTCAGTGTTAGCTAGCACCCAACCATGTAAGTGCAGCAACACCATGGTGCAAGCCTAAGAGGTAGATGACCTTATAAGGGGGAGTGTCATGCATGCTGTAAGTTTATTGGAGCTCTGTGGACCGTGTTTTCCCTTAGCTAAGCACAGCTAAGGAAAGGGGTGTGTCCGAGGTTGCCTAGCAGTGTTTACATTGCCTAAACGGGTGTGCACGCCGCACACTGGGTTTTAAACAAACAAAAAAAAACAGGAAATATTGCACTGCACACCTCGGGGCTTAAACGGGAAGGCAATGGGAAGGGAAAACAGCAGTAGGAAGGCAATCAGGGAGAACTAGCATAGCTGGCAGGTGAAATGTATCAGAATCAGCCAATTACACAGGCAGCAGCCCAGCACACTACTATAAACTATGCAAACACCTTTCACTCTGTTTTTTCCCACAAGCTCTACACCACCGGTGTACACAGACGGGGAAGTTTTACCAGACAAAACTAACAAAATGATAGGGGCTGCTGTCATGTCATACATCAGTATATGGAAGAGGCTGAGGGTGGTGAGGATGAGAATGCTTTCGACCAACCCACAGTGAGGAGGAGGAGAAGAGTGTACAGACCCAGGGTAACCTACCAGGGGCTACATGAGCTGCAGTAGTGGAGCACTATAGGGTGGACAGGGACATCCGACAGCAAATTGTTGAGCTGTGCCGGCCATGCCTCACACACAGAACCAACAGAGGGGAACCCATCCCAGTGGATACCAAGGTATGTGTAGGCTTAAGAATACTAGCCACAGGTACCTTCCAAATGCCAACTGGGGTTATCATGGGGATCTCACAGGCATCAGCATCCAGGGTACTCCACCATTTTCTGGATGCCATGTCAGCACATGCCAGTGAGCACATATATTTCCTCAACACCCATGAAGCGTTGACTAGCAATATGCATCTCTTCCATCAAATAGCAGAATATCCTGAGGTAGTGGGTGCTATAGACTGCATGTACATACACATCAAAGCACCACCTGGCAAGTGGGGTAGGGTGTACATAAACCACAAGGGCTTCCCCTCCATCAACTGCCAGGTCATGTGCGATGCCCAGGGGATTATAATGAATGTGTGTGCTGGCAGCCCTGGAAGCTATCACGACTCCCACATCTGGCATATGACACAGCTGTACCAGAGATTTGCCACTGGGGACATCCCATATGGCTACCTAGTGGGGGATGATGGTTACGCACAGAAATGCACACACACCCGAACAAGAACTCCATAATGAGGTACACACACAAATGAGAATCATAATAGAGCGTGTGTTTGGGATGCTCATGTCACGGTTCTGGTGCATGGACATATCCAGTGGAGTCTTGCAGTACTCTCCAGCTACATGCACACAAATTTTCATTGTATGTGCCATGCTACACAATATGATCCTGTGGAAACAGCTGCAGCAGGAACAGCACGAGGCAGGGCCACACAGCCCCCCCCCCCACCATTGCCAAGGCCAGCACAGGCACAGAGTGACTCGGAGGAGGAACAACCTGAGCCTGCCCATGTAGGCAGAAGGAGGCATGCCCAGTATGCCCAGGCTTTGGCAAAGAGGCAATGCATAGCACATACACTGACATGGTAGGAGCCCAGGGAATGACACCTCTCTCTGACCCACACATACAGTAAAAGGGATGCCAAACATGGCACTAACTGTGCTTTACCATGTATAGGGAATGTACTATGTGCATCCGACATAGTCAGCCCTTCAGCACCATCCTCAGTACTGGCACAGCCACAAGTAACTTACTCTTCCTATCAATTGCTGAATGGAGTAGTATGGTATGGATATAAGCATGCAAGGGAATCGGGTGGCTGAATGGGATGGCAGCAGATAATGGACACCTATATGGGCAGCATGGAATCCATAACAAATACTGATGTCAAGAAAGTAGGCAGTACAAGACAAGGTGATAAATCCCAGTGCAGAACATGTGGTGGCCCAAATGTGTGCCCATAGGACACACACATGCATGCCAGTGAGGTTCACATACCCAACAACAGCCTCAGCCAGCAGGACAGGTATAGATGACCATAAAGAAAGACTGTTCTAAGGCCTCCAATTAATGGCAATGGATAACAGCCCCCTCCAGACCTACACAGACAGACTACTACAGGTCAGGCAGTTGTATGTTAGTTCTGCAGGGTAAGAAGTCTGAAACTGAAATGCAGGTCAATAAAACTTAAGATCTGTAGTCTACTGATATGCCTCTAGTCTGCATGAAAGGACAGAATACAAAACAAAATGGAAGCCAACAGAGTACCTGAAATACCAGTACAGTCATAGCAAATGTTTACAGTTGTAAGGTGTGCTCCCCCCAATCCTATGTAGAAATGCATTAACATGTACGAGTGGGTTTAATAACAGTGGAGCACAGATTATCTGAGCTGGCCTAATTTACAGGATATATTGTTGCATGTGTACAATATGCAGGGCTCTGTGTGTTAGGTTATTGTGTGTTGCACATTGTATGGAAGTGGTCAGTATGTAGGCAGGGAGGGTTGTGTCCCGGTGGCCTATGGCCACTGCTGTTGATGACAGGGCCATGTTCTGACAACTGCAGTGCCAACTACAATGCATCCCAGCAAGACCAAATTCAGCAGTCATTCATACTCATTGTTCAGATGTCAATATCCGTCACCATCTGAAAGACGGACATGCCATGAATGTAGGCCCAGACATACACACAGTACACAGGTGGAAGTACCCTAGACAGAGTACATAAAATGTAACTGACAACTGCACACACCTTTGAAATTGTATATGCAGGTTAGTAGCACATTAGTTGTCTGTGTAGTATGGAATACTGATGTAGTCTGGCTAATCAGTGGCAGACCACAAAAGGCACAGTTCTGAAGTAATGAGAAACTGCCTATGTCTCTGCACAAGGCAGCATAAGGGGAATGTCCCAGGTATATCTGTGAGTCAGCTGCAAGAAGCCACCATATCACACATGCACTCAGCTCAACCCACCATCATCCACAGGTTTATAACAGGTCATATCCATGCTGTTGTGAATGAGTACAGCATGATCCCCACTTCTGTATGGGAATACCCACAGAATGCAGCATGCTGAAGAGGTGTCCTATGCAGAGGTGTCCCTACTCCCTAGCTGTAAGCAGCACCCGGCCAGCATCCAGACCAATGGATTAATATGGACAGGAACTGTTGCCATTAACACCTTGTGCACTTACCCTGTCACCCCAGGGTAATCCAGTGTTTGCAGCCTGGGACTGTAGGGGTGACAGAATGCACTGGCCTGCTACAGGTGGCCTGCATCACTACCAAATGCTCTACAGTCCTCTGTCAAAGGCCTGTACCTCACCGATACTGTCAATGTATGTTATCTCATGGGGTCCCAAATAACAACATAACACAGTCCAAAGAACACAAATGCAAGGTCATGTCAACAAATCCCAGTAGCATGCCCACCACGTCCTACTGCATGAACTGTGGACCAACCCTTAAATATTGCTGGGATGAAGAGACAGCTATAGGGATACTTCACAGATATCACTCGCATAATGTTAAGAAGAGGATAGAATAACAGAGTGGGGGGTGTAGAAACATGGACGCCATGGAGTGTGTGAAGTCTGAAACTCTGATGTGTGCCCATACTACCCTTGCCTGCAAACCCTGTAATGGGTGACTACAAACCTGCTCATAAACCACAATGTGGAGGGGAACTGACCAGATATATGAGCCCTGCCTCTGGGTAACCTGGGTTAATCTGTACAGCTGAGAGGTATGGCCACAGCAGGATATGGCCATTCTGTTATGTTGATAGATGTACAAGCAGGGGATCCACAGCCACCACAGTACCAAGGTGCTGGACCATTTACACAGATCCATTACCAAGTGTCTGCAGTCTGCAGCTACCCCTCCAGAATGGCATGAGTGTGCAAGAATATGTCAAACCCTGAGCTGCTGGACATGCTCCACTTAAAGAATTCCCAATCCCTCAGAGCCACATGGTCCAGGGATCTAAACCTTGTCATCATAATGAACAAAACATGCTGGAGGGATAGGTTCCTGACACAGAGACTCCCCATACTCTGGAATAGACTGCCCATATATGTCAAGCAGAATGCCTCCTTGGCCCTCTTCAAAAGGAACCTTGATGATTGGATGGGAGATAGGAAATTCACCCCAGGGATCATGTCAGTCACCCTGCTAGACAGGGGTCCAGGGAAGTAAATATTGTGGGAAGAAATATCCGGGGAATTATTTGGCTAGGCTTGTATAGGCCCTAGGGCTGATAGCCTAGTACCAACCTATGAACCTATGAACCTATGTAGGCTGCAGACCACAATACTGGACACAGCTTCATTCATCTTGTATTTCCCAGGAAATAACTGTGAGAAAATAAGTATATCTATTGGTAGTTGATTACATAATACATCACAGTGTAAAACGGTACATGTCTGAATATCTCTGCTAACACCAACCATGTAACACACGCAGCACAGACAGCAATAGTTTTAGTATCCCACCATCTGTCAGCCATTGTGATTCCACATTGTAAACCTATCTACAGATATCCTGCAGAAACAGGTTGCTAGCTGTAGGTGTAGAACACAGAATCCTGCACTGGAGTACAACCTACCTGGAATGGATTTACACACTCAATAGAGAAGGTTATACTGAGCATGCTCCTATACTTAGAGAAATGAAGCCTGTGTCTGACAACAAAATACAGAAGATCATATTGGGCATGCTCCAACACTTAGAGAAATGTAGCCCATGTCTGACAACAACAGTGGACTATACATATCTGTCAGTCGCAGATGTCTGTACACACACACCACATTGCACACCATTCATGCTTTGCACACACATTGGATAGGATTGCTCACACATATCCAAGGCAAACACACTATAATAGGTCAAACATACACACACATAGATGTGGGGAAGAGAGAGGCACACAGTGACAAAGAGAGTGCCATCATGAGTCCTGTCCCACCCACCATACATCCAATTGGCCAGTATCACATGATGTGCCGATGTCAATCAGTGTAGACATTTGATTTTGGTAGCCCTCAGCTCTATAGTGTCTGTGGTGCTTGTGGATAGCTGTGCAACATGACAGTACAAAGCAGTATTCATCTAGCATTTGTATACCCATTCCTGTCAAATGTAAAGTTGTGTATGATTGAGTGTTGTGTGTGTGTCCCCAGAGGAATGGTTTATGGGTTGTTCACACACACTGCCCTTCCCAAAGCCCATGTTAGCACTCATTCTGATGTCAGTCACCTTGAAATAACCCTCTGGCCAATCATCAGCCCCATAATCTCTGTGGTGTGTGTGATAAATTGGTAATGTTATAGTATAACATACTAGTCAGGTAGGAGATCTAATCCCAGACATGGTAACTGTGAAACTCTGTGTGTTTGTGGAGATTAATGATTTTGAGGCCATTCACAGTCACTACACCTCCTATTGCCCTACTTTAGCAAGTCTGCTGATGTTAGTTACCTTGAAATACCCCTTTGGACAACAGCTAGCCCTATAAATGCAGTGGCACATGTGATAACTGTGCAATGTTATAGTGTAACATACTAGTTAGGTAAGAGTTCTAATCCCAGACATGGCAACTGTGAAACTCTCTGTGTGTAGAGAGCAATGATTTTGAGGCCATTCACAGTCACTACACCTCTCATTGTTCTACTTTAGCAAGCCTGCATTCAGTCACCTTGAAATACCCCTTTGGACAAAGACCAGCCCTATGAGCTCAGTGGTGTGTGCCATAAATGAGGAACAATGTAGTAGCAGTAGCTACACAGATATGGGTTTGAATCTCATTTGTGGCAAGTGTTTATGTGTGTACCTCAACGATTTTAGTCCCATTTACAACCAGTACACATCTCAGAGCCTGACTTCAGCAGTCCTGCAGATATCATCCTCCTTACAAGTACCTGTTGCCAACCCACAACCATGTCATGTCAGTGGTGCATGTGGTAAAGGCATAACATACTGGTCTGTAAAGATTGTTAGATAGAGATTTGAACCTCACTCCTGGTAAATGTGTTATTAGGTTAAAATAATTTTTGGGATCTGTCACCCACTACATCACCCAAAGCCAGTAATTACAAGGGCTGGTGATGATCCTCACCTTAGAAGTACCTTGGGACAACATCCATCCAATAAGCTCCATGGCACATGCAATAAGTGCAGTACACTGTAGTAGCAATACATAGCGAGGTAGGGGTCTGAATCTCAGTACTGCCAAGTGTATGTGTGTGTGTGTATGTGTATGTGTATGTGTGTGTGTGTGTGTGTGTGTGTGTGTGTGTGTGTGTGTGTGTGTGTGTGTGTGTGTGTGTGTGTGTGTCTGTTATCAGTATCCTGTATGGAGGTTGCTGTGATTGTGTAATAATATGATGCATTGTGGGGTGGGTTTTCCTAAATTATTATATTGAGGACCTACTATATGTCACAATGTTCACCTTACAAGTACAACATATGTCAAACATCAGAGAGGCTGGTGTAGACAATCCATAGCCCTACATGTGACATTATGGATCGGTGCAGTGAACAATATAGGCAACCCTCAGAGAACACTCTTCACCCATGTCTCATACACAAACACACTTGGCTAGGCAACAACAACTATACTGGTAGTTACCTGCATATTGCCTCACAGATAGTAACTGCAGTGTGATTGCAGTGTACTACATGCCTGTTGACCACAACAGTGCCACTGACATCAGAAAGTACTGTGATGTGTAACATCTCCTGACTGTGTTTTATCCAGCAAGTAAAAGGACATGGTACCCTGTTCCATCCCTACAGTAGGCAAATAAATGCTTACAGTGGTCCTCTTGTTATGTTCCCCACTGGATGCCTGCAACAACTGTAGAGTCTGGAAATGTAACCCACAAAGGGAATACTGTGCCTTATATACATGCCCTGTATTGACAGATGCCACTAACTCCACTGAATACCTGTAGCATGCTGTCAATGTAGGTGCATGCACAACCTCAATTCAATAGCTATGACTCCCCAAATTGGGTCAGGAATGCTATATCAGAAGATAACAATCTGTACACACAACATGCCCCAGAGACCTCAAGTACACTTCCACATGTCAAAGAACATGCATGTGGGACATGTGCACAACCCAGACACTGAATATAGATCACATACATGAGAAGCAGTGCACATCACTGGCCACCCACAATAGTAACCCAGATGAGTGGATGGTGAATACAATACCCACCAGTGGGGACCACTCCAGGGACTACACCCCTGAGCCACACTGACACCCATTGTCATGTGGCCTGATGCCAAGGTATTCCCTTTGCCTAGCCTTGTATAGCCATCAGGCCCATTTAGCTACTACACACCTGTGAAGCAATGAATCTATGCATCTCAGTACTGGCAAGTGTGTGTGTGTGTGTGTGTGTGTGTGTGTGTGTGTGTGTGTGTGTGTGTGTGTGTGTGGAGATTAATGATTTTGAAGCCATTCAAAATCACTACACCTCCCATTGGCCTCCTTTAGCACACCTGCTGATGTCATTCACCTTGACATAACCCTTTGGCCATATATCAGCCATACAAGCTATGTGGCACTTGTGATAATGGCTTAATACTGTAGTGTAGCAAACTAGTTAGGAAGGATTTCTAATCTTGATCCTGCCAACTGTGATGATGTGTGTGTTTCCCTGACAGAGTGTGTGTGTCGCTTTTGTGGACATTTACATGTACTACACTTCCCTTAACCCTTCTTTAGCACTGTTGCTGATGTCACTCACCTTCAAAGATACCTTTGGAAAGCTCTCCAACATGTAAGCTCTGTGGTGCATGCAATAACTGCATAACACTGTAATAGCAATACATACTTACATAGGAGCTTGAAACTCAGTACTTGTAAGTGTGGGTTTGTGTGTGTGTCATCAGTATCCTGTGTGGATGTTGAGGTGAGTGTGTACTGACAGGATCCATTGCAGTCTGGGTTTTGTTACATCATTACATTCAATATGTCCCATTGTCCACATTACAAAGCCAACAGTTTTCAAACACTGTAGAGGTTGCTGTAGATAATCCTCAGCCATAAATGTGTACAGCCATGTGCAATTACTATGTGACAGTATAGATTAGTAAAAAAAATAGGCAACTGTTACTGTTGGGAGGGTGGCCTGATGGTTAAGGTGTTTGCCTTACAAACACAAGGTGCAGGGTTTGAGTCTCACAAGGAATTATTGGCTAGGCTTAAAAAATGCTCAAAGGCAATTAGCTTAGTACTAACCTATATGGGGGGGAGGGATGGGCAAAATGGTTAAGGTGTTTACCTTTTTACACACAAGGGGGGGTTTGATTCTCACATGGGTAGGGGGTAGCAGGCTTGAAATGGCCCACAAGGGTAGTTAGCCTAGTACTAATCTATGAATCTATACCCAGATACCACTCTCCAACCATGAATCATACACAAATATGCTTCTCTCTCTCTCTCTCTCTCTCATCTGTTTTGCATAGGCAGTAGCTTGAGTTTTGTAAGGAATGCTCATGATCAGCTGATGGCCTGTGCATGAATTGCAGTCCCCCACTTGCTAATTGCATGTGGAACAGCTGTGGTATCATTCCTATAGCCAATTGCATGGAAACACACTCCTATAACTAAGCACTTCATGTGGGTGTTGGCCCTTTTCCTTCACTGTGAGCAGTACTTCATGTGGGTGTTTGGCAAACAGCATCACAGAGGGTAGTTGGAAATATCTCTTACAAAATGCACTGTTCAGACAGGCTAACAAACAGGAGGGAGATGCTCCAGACATGGGGACAGAATGTAAGTATTGCTGTTCTACATTTGAAGTAATGTTGGTTTAACAGGGTTTGAGTAGTTATGGTTGTTCTCCATGAGTTAAAGTCTGGCATGAAAGTGTTATGTGGTTGAGGAAACTCTCACCTGTAGGGCTATCTGCAGACTGTCCAGAGTTTGGAGTATTACATGTGTTGTGCTACTCACACATTTCCTATCTTTAGATATGCAGTAGCATACTCTGATGATTGCAGTCAGTACATGGTGACATCCGTGTGAGTTACTGACGTCATATCCCTCAGAAGAGATATGTCACAACAAACCTTGTTGCACCACGACATTTCTCAGATTATCACAGCAATATGTCAATATTGGCACTATGTTTGTGCCTCTGTCCCCCAAATCTGTCACTCTTTGTCCATATGTCATGCAGTAAGAGGTGCATATGTACAGTACATCATTATTTACTGACATCATACATGATAACAAGCCAGTGAGATATCAGACTGCTAGACATGTTATGTATAGTAGGCCTCATATTTGAGGACAAAACCTGGACATTCTGTTGTAGTGTATACAGTAGTGAGGTTTGTGTACTTATGGTAATTGTTGACAGAGTGTGTATTGTGAATATGTTACTTGACCTGTGTACAGACTGTGGTAGATGTTATTGTTCTTGGTCCTGTTCTATCTGATGTTGCATGCTGCTCCAGTTTATGGTACCCTTATCAGCGTACATGTTTGTAGGGCCAAACTGACACATGCCCCATACCATAGTCAGGCATCAGGCATCAGACTACACTGTGTATTGGCCCAGTATATGTAGGATTACTGTATGTGTGGCTCATATGAGGGTGGTGTTGTTCACACAGTACATACTCTGTAATATTACTTAGGCTTACCATAATGTGACTGTCACTATGTTCAGATTGGTTGTTGGTATGCACTTTCACACTGATGTCTGTTACTCCGTGCTGTTACATGCCTATAGTGCCTGCTATATTTGCAAGTACATGTATTCCCCTATAGGAAACTTGGGTCAGTGTTGTGGCAGTCTGCATGTAGTTTGCACAGTGCTTTGTGACATGCCTAGCAGCTCAGTGTATTTACCTAGTGTGATATTATGTCCAGATATTTGTCAGATTAACAGTTACCTGGCCACCATAACTGTTGTATATGTCTGAAAAAGCAGTGGGGTGGTGTAAAGATGTATGCCACTAAGTAGTGTGAAGTATGTGGGCTTGGGACATCTCCTCCTCTGGTTAATATGTGTTAGGACAGACAGGAGTGTGTGAATGCATCAACTGTGTGAGCTTATCTATTCCAGTATTTTTGTGATAGCCCCATTTACGTGGCTGTAAACATCCACTTTGTCAGGCTTGGTCTACACATCTTGCATTAAGGAGTTATGTGTATACCTCTGCACTGACCAGATTGTGTCAGACTGTCCAGGTTTATTGGTCATATCTCTGCTGTATTCCACAGGATCATTACTGTGATTTGTGTGGTACTTCACTATGATGATCTTATGATGTCTGTCAGTAACTGATGGTGTACATGTCAGTATCAGAAGTGACTTCCCACACAACATGTCTGATAACACAACCCCTGTTACTGTAGCAACAGTCCACATTTATATATAACAACTTGAAGAACAGCAGCAAGAAAAAATCCACATTTATACCTGCAATGCTTACATGACATCCCCTTGCACTAAGAGGTTGTGACTATTGGTGCTGAGGTATAACTTCAGTACATGTTATGGGCATATGTTTTATATATATATATATATATATATATATATATATATATATATATATATATATATATACATACACATATATATATATATATATATATATATATATATTTATATATATATATATATATATATATATATATATATATCAATATACATATATATATATATATATATATATATATATATATATATATATATATATATATATATGGGTCTACTTCTTTTGACCTAACTTTCATTTGCCTGACTCCATTTGACTGAAATTTCATTTGCCTGACACTTCATTTGCCCGACACTTCATTTGACTGACAAGTATTATTAGCAAGAAAATGGAATATGTCCCCTTCCCCACTGTAGTGTGACCCTGGAGTTAGAATATATAGTTGGGGGGGTGTGGGGGGCACAGCCCCCCACTTCATTTCATATGATATTGTTAACTTTTGATGTAATATTGCTTAGTAAAAGAAAAGTAAGTGGGGGGCTGTGCCCCCCACATACCCCCAACTATATATTCTAACTCCAGGGTCGCACTACAGTGGGGAAGGGGGCATATTCCATTTTCTTGCTAATAATACTTGTCAGTCAAATGAAGTGTTGGGCAAATGAAGTGTCAGGCAAATGAAATTTCAGTCATTTGGTCTGGGGCAAATGGGTGTCAGGCAAATGGGAGTTAGGTCAAAAGAAGTAGACCCATATATATATATATATATATATATATATATATATATATATATATATATATATATATATATAAATATGTATATAAATATATATATATATATATGTGTATGTACATGTATACATATATCTACATATGTGTATATATATATATATATATATATATATATATATATATATATGTGTATATATATATATATATATATATATATATATATATATATATATATATATATATATATATATATATATATATATATATATATATATATATATATATATATATATATATATATATATATATCCATATCCTTGTTATGTGTAAACATGACTGTTGTATATACCTTCCCAGATGTATCACACCATATTTATCTGATATGTGTATATTTAGATATAACAACATACTTGATTCAACACTAGGCACTACACAATTGTAGAAGTCAAAACAGTTGTTCAATACTATTCAGTATGTGTACTGATAGATATAGTTGAAAAAACAACAACCATGTTCACACCTGTGATGGCTGAATGGTTAATTGCTGTGACTATAGTGTACAGGGTCCTGGGGTCAAGACCTCCAAGGGCTCATTATTTTGTTGGTAGGCAGAACAAGGACTGTTAGATACAGAGTGGTTAAGGCAGTTTCAAGCAGCTTTAAGTGGGTTTGCGTGTGTTTGCCTGACAGTAAGCGCTGTTAATGTACAGTTAAACGAATAGGTGCTTACACCGTGTAGGTTTCGCTTACCAGTGCTCAAATCTATATAAACACTTTATCTCTTCCATCCAAAATCTGGTAACCTCTAAGCCAAACTCTACTTTGACACCCATCTCTCCAAGTCCCGCTAACACAACTTTTTCTTTTGAGCCAGTTCCCATTACTTACATCAAATCTCTACTACTCAAGCTAAAACCTTGCTCTCCTTCCACTGACAATCTATCTCCTACATTCCTCAAACTTGCTGCTGACTCAATTGCCTATCCTGTATCTATACTAATTAATCGATCTATTCTGGACTCAACTGTCCCCACCCTTTGGAAATCTTTCTTCACGATCCCTCTTTATAAAGGTGGAAACTCCAGTGACCTGTCAAACTACTGACCCACTGCCATTCTGTCCCCCCTCTCCAAGATATTAGAAAAATGTATTCACTCACAGCTTCTCAATCACCTCCTCACACAACATTTACTTACCCCTACCCAACATGGATTTCGTCCTCACCACAGCACCACCACTGCCCTCCTCTTCATCACTCATATCATTGCAGAGGCCCTAGACAACAATAAGCTCATTTCCTGTCTCTTCCTAGATCTCTCCAAAGCCGTTGATACTGTCTCTCATCCTCTACTACTATCCAAACTTGCAAATCTCCACCTATCCCCCTCCACACTTGCCTGGTTTAATAGTTACCTATCTGGCAGGGAACAATCTGTCAAATGGCTCTCATCCTCCTCATCTTTCCTTCCCATCTCCACTGGTGTTCCCCAAGGCTCCATCTTGGGACTCCTTTTGTTTAACATCTTCACCAATGATCTTTACACCTCATGCAAAGAAAACTCCCTTATTCAGTATGCCGACGACTCCACACTTATATCCATCTCAAATAACATTCCTGAACTACACTCCCTAACCCAACAGGCCCTACTATCCACTGAACAATGACTCTCTCACAACCTATTGATCCTAAATCCCAAAAAAAACAAACTCCTACTTTTCCTTCCCCGTTATCTTTCTCATCACAAAACCTCCTTTTTTATTACATCTTCTAACAATACAAACATCCAACCTGACACCCACACAAAACTCCTAGGGGTCATTATCGATGACGAACTCAAGTTCAACCTACACATACTCCAATGTATTAAAAAAAACAAACCAGAAACTAGGTCTGCTATATCAAAACAAAGAATTCCTAACCCCTGAATCTAGACTTACCCTGGGCCAGGCACGCCTCCTCCCCTCCCTCTTATACGCCGCCCCAGTTCTTACCAATATCCAGGCCACCACACAAAACAAACTGCAACAGACTTACCATAAAATAGCCAGATTCATTACTAACTCCCCAAACAACTCACACCACTGCACTTCTTTAAACTCTCTTCAATGGCTTGAACTTCCCCAGTTTCTGCTATCTTATCAATTTCATATGCTACACTCTATTCTTTATAAATCCTCCTTCTGTCCATCTCTATCTTCCTTAGTCTCCATCTACATCCCATCCTGGACCCTCTGTACTTCTAACCAACAATTACTTGATATCTACCACCCAAAAAGGCCAGTAGGCAAACTAATCTACAAACACTACCTTGCCCATGCTTGGAACAAACTTCCCCTTGAATTACATTCAATCTCCCACACCTCACACTTTAAAAATGAACTAAAAATGTATTTTCTCAATTCCAGAACCTGCCCTAGTCATGACCCTACCTAGTATTCCTTCCCTTTATGTACCCTCAAAAGGACCATACTTAGTACCTCATTAAACCTCTCTCTCCAATGTGTTTACTATGCATTTGCACAATTTTATACAAACAAAAAAATGTTTATTGTTGACCTATTGAACTTTATCAATGTAAAATGGATACTTAGCTTCTTTTTAATGCAACTTTAACTTTATGCATGTAACCCAACATATGTGAATCATTTTGCTATAACTGCTATTATATCAATATTGTTTAAAATTGTACTTGTTTTAAAATGTCTTACTGGAGCTTTTCTCCTCAGGTCTCCACTGAAAATGGGCCACAAGCCCAGTTGGACAAACCCGGTTAACAAATGTCAATAAATAAATAAATAAAATAAATAAAATCTGCTTAGCATTTACATTTCAGCAATGCTTACACCTGCTAGGCATAGCTCAGCACTGGTAACCACTGATCACATTCCAGTCTGATAAAATAGAGTAATGACATCTTTAATAAGTGTATTCAATTCCATGTACATAACATGCTTCTATGTGCTGTCATCACAATAGCAAGGGGTGTAATTATACTGTTTGGGACACCTGAGTATATATGGCTAGTACAACAATCTTTTCCTTTTGTATGTGTTTCATACATGGGTAGTATCCCAGGTTATATGCAGTCACACTTGCATGTATTGTATCATTACATTACTACTGTTAATAGTGCTTTCCCAAGTAAGAGTAGATTGCAGATTGTAGTACTGGAACCATACACCCATGCATGCAAAGCTGGACTCTGAGTACTGACTATCATGTAACCGGAGGTATACCCCTCACTAGTGAGATCTGACCACAAACTAATCACCCTGGATATACATATCCCACCTCCACCCCCAGCACAAAAGACCACAGTGAAAAACTTCTCAAAAGCAGACTTCACTCTTCTTAAGACTGAGATGGTATCCTTTAAGCCCACTGGGCCAGTGGATACCACATCCCACAATGCCGAATCCTTCACAAATGCTTTCTATGGACATCTCCAAGAATGCATGGATCATGCAATCCCAAATAAATCCAAGTCCCTCTCCACCAAAGGCAAGTGTCCTGTCTGGTGGACCTCAGCCATTAACAAATTGTATAACAAAAGAAGGAAGCTACTGCACGTCAGAGCAAAATCCCATAAAGGGAAGACATCTCTGATCAACATTAGCAGAAAACTACGTTCTCTCATAAAAACATCCAAGGCCAACTTTGAGAGAAAAACCGCTAAGGACACTAAAGATAACCACAAAGCCTTCTTCAGCTATGTTAGAAACCTGGGTGGAAACCCTCAGATATGCTCAGAGTTAGTTCAAAACAACAAAAAATACACTGAACCCACAGATATTGCCAACATTCTGGCTGACAGGTTCAGTGCAAATTTCACCCCTCCCTCACCCCCAAAAGAAGAAATACTTATCCCAGCTGAATGTAATCTCCCTGTCATCTCAGATGTCCAAGTGAGAACCGCCCTCAACAAAGCTAAAAACACAGCATCAATGGGACCTGACGGTATCCTGGGTTGCGTGCTACGTGAACTCCAAGAGGAGCTAAACCCGCACATAAAAATTCTATTTAACCTTAGCCTTATTACAGGATATGTACCTGAACACTGGCGTACAGCAACAGTGGTCCCACTCCACAAAGGGGGTACCTCTACAGACCCTGGGAACTACCGCCCCTTAAGCTTAACCAGCCTGGTCTGCAAAGCTATGGAAAGAATAATTATGGAACTCATAAACAGAGACATAGGGGACCTACAGACACTTGACCCCACCCAGTTCGGCTTTGTAAAGGGCAGATCCTGCCTTTTGAACCTGGTTGACTTTTTCAAAACAGTCACTAGAGCCATTGATGAGGGCAAAGCAGTCCATACAGTCTACCTGGACTTGGCTAAGGCCTTTGACACAATACCCCACTCAGGCATCATAGATAAGCTCAACAGCTTAAACGTAAACCCTTATGTCACTAGATGGGTTGCAAACTGGCTAAAGGACAGAACCCATAAAGTTAAAATCGCTGGAGCAATGTCAGACTCAAAGCCAGTAACAAGTGGTGTCCCACAGGGATCTGTCCTGGGACCCCTCTTGTTCGGCATTTATTTCTCAGATGTTAAAGCAAACATGGGAGGGTTGTGGCTGACAAAGTTCACAGATGACTGCAAACTAGGCGCCATAGTCGATATACCAGCGGACACATACATCCTACAAAAAGGCTTCACAGAAATGGACAACTGGTGCCGGAGTCACGGCCTTAAACTAAATGTCAAAAAATGTATAGTCATCCCCTTTGGGAAAAACAAAGTACCCACAAATTATCACATAGACAGCAACCCACTGAGTACGGAAAAAGTAATCAAAGACCTAGGGACCCAAGTCGACAGCGACCTCTCGTTTGACACCCATGTTGCCAAAGTGGTTAGAAAAATATTCTACCTTGCACGCCTCATCATGAAGGGATTCACATCCAGATCCAAGGATGTCATTGTACCCCTATACTCCTCCCTCATCAGACCCATGATTGAGTACAATGCCCCATTTGGTATGTACCTCACCCGGCATTTGCAACAGCTGGAGAGACCACAAAAATACCTCACCAAGAGGATCAAGGGTCTCTAACATATGTCTTATTCTGCCAGACTAAAGAAACTTCAGCTCTATTCAGTAGCATACCGCCTGCTCAGAGGTGATCTCTGCCTGACGTACAAGGCCATGTCCAATCAGGACCTGATGGACATGCTACACCTCAAAAAATCCAAATTCATCAGGACCACGAGAGTTAAAGACTTAAACCTCAACACAAGTATGAATAGGACATGCTGGAGGGATAGATTCATAACCCAGAGGCTTCCCATGCTTTGGAACAAGATCCCAGTTCATATTAGGCATAGCCCCTCACTGACTCTCTTCAAGAGAAATCTTGATGAGTGGATGGGAGATCGTAAGTTTACCCCAGGGGTCATATCTGTGTCACTGCTAGACAGGGACACAGTAAACTAATTCTATTATATAAGGGGACCTTCATTGTGTCACTATTAGACAGAGGCACAATATTCTAAATGTATTCTGTACATTTCATGGGGTGGCAAAAGCCACATCACTATGGCTAGGCTTACAAATGCCCCAGGGCAAATAGCCTAGTACTAAACTATGAAACTATGAAACTATGGTGTGTGAGCTGTGTGTTATTAAGTACTTGCTACCGGATATTGATCTGATATGTGGATATTAACTGTAGACTACTATGTGTATAGGACATGTCATTGAGGGCTGCTGTCATGTAGTAATGGCATACCTATCAGTGTCAGACCTTTATCTATCAAAATAGTCATCCTAATGCATAACCTGTTGGCTAGCTGATTTCTGTCTGTCCTCTGTACAGATGTGCAGATGTCAGGTATCCATCTTGGCTGCTCACAGGAAATATATGCATGACTGACACTGACATGTCTACCCAGCTGTGTTATGAATGCCACAGCTAGAAAACCCCACCCTGTATGCACCACATGCCATGGATACCTCAACTAGACTACCACTGTCAACGGAACATGCTTGGATACAGGTCTTATGTAATATATGTTGCATACATGTCATTTGGAGCACCTTACTGGCCCTCTGCAAGAGACAACCAGATGACTGGATGTTGTATTTAACTGTCACTCTATCACTCACATGGCATCAGTTGATAGATTTCCTGCTGACAAATGTCATGTGGCATGATACCACTGTACCCACATCCCCTATTCTTCCCATCTCTCCATAGACAATATCCTTGTATACACCTAGAAAAACCTGCACCTATGGACCCCAGTACTGACAAATGTGTCAGTGTGCATAGCTGAGAATAACAGTGTCTGTGTGTTTGTAAACCTGCAGTTGCTAATACCCTGAGGACCTTCTCACACACTACACCCCCCATTGCCATAGTTAGAAAGGGCTGCTGCTGTAATGGACATTAAATGTACCTTGTTACACTCTTCATCCTATGGGCTACCTGGAGCTTGCAGTACCAGCACAACACTGTTGTACAAATGAGCAGATAGGCATGGGTTACCCTCTGAGTCCTGCCAAGTGTGTGTATGTATGCAAGTGTGTATATTTGTAGGATACAGCATTCTGAGGCCACATTCTCCAAATGCAATACACCTGACCATACAGTCTAAGGCATAGTGATGTTGCTGACATTAGCAGAACCATGACAAACCATCACCCTACTATCCCTGTGGCATGTGCAATAAATGAATATCCCTGTAGTAGCACTGATGCGATAGACAAGGGTTTGTATTGCAGTCCTGGTCAATGTGTGATTATGAGTATGTCAGAGTATTATCATGGATTTCAGTGAGTAAAATATCCAATGTGGGGTATGGGTGCTGGGTATACTGCCTTTACACCATGGTACCCCAGTACATGTCCCAAGGTCCATTGTATGAGGACCACTGTCACCATCAACCATACAGGTAACTGAGTACACTATCCAGCCCAATGATGCATGTGGTCTGTGCAAATTATCTGTAACAGAATTGTCTCACTGACAAGGTAGTTAGCATTGATAAACCCAGGTCTCTCAGATGTATCTATTACTGTTATGTGTTTGTCAATGTTTATATGACAGTATGGAATACTATGTGTTGTCCATTAACACCCAGTACATCCCCCATTACCATACTGTACAAGGCCTAATGATGTTCCTCACTTAACAAGAGACTGGGACACACCTCATCCTAAAAGCTGTGTGGTGTGTGCAATTAAGGCCAAACACATTAGTAGCAATAAGTACCTAGGTAGGGGTTCTACTCTCAGTGTTGCCAAGTACGTGTGTGTGTATGAGAAGGGATCTACTTCAGTGTGCAGAATATACATGTCCCAGGAGGTCATCTGTCTGAGAACTGACTGGCAAATGCTAACATTTCAAAGGAATCATGTCATGGAAATTCACTAAAGCCAATAACTCTGCTGGTGAAGCACTATACTCTTGCACCATAGCCAAATTATGGAACTCCCTCCCACCCACAATTACCTCCGTACCATCATGCGCCCACTTCTAAACTTTACTAAAAGCGCACCTAAAACATGCTGGCTATGCCCTTGCAACTCCCACTCTAATATCACCCACCCCATCCACCCACTACCTTTCGTTCCATCCCACTAACTACCTTGATTATAGCAAGCTCGGATGCTCATAAGCCTACTACTTATTATATAACAGGAACTTCTTATTGTAACAATTGTTAATGTCTGTTATGTACTGCACAGATGATAAAGATTCTAGTTGTCTACTGATGTACTATGTTCTTCATATGTAACTATGTTTGTAATTGTTAATTGCTATGTTAATCAAGTTGTTAATTGCTATGTAAATCCAATGTAACTACTGTCTGTATATTTTAACTGTGGAGCTTTTTTCCCCGGGCCTCCGCTAAAAATGGACCTATGTCCAGTCGGACACTCCTGGTCAACAAATGTAAATAAATAAATAAAATTCCATCAAAACTAGTAGTAGATGTGTAAATGCCCTCTTCCCCACTGTATAGCTGTACAGCAATACTGGAGTTGGTATATATAGCTGGCTGTCAATGTTGTGGACACAGCCTCCTTCATTGGGGTTATTGTTGTGTGTATCCCCATGCTTAGTCTGCTGTAATACTGTACAGTGTATCTTAACAGGTCAAGTAGTCATCACTCACAATATGTGCAGCTCTACACCACCCCATACCCTCCAAAGTGTAGGGCTGTGCCACCCACACCAGCACACCTATGTTTACCAATGCTGGGATTGTACTACATTGGGGAAGAGCACAAATACCCTGCCAGTACCATCGTCAATGACATTAAAGTAGCAGACTGATTATGTACTGATGTGATGTTTTGCCTATTATGTCTTGGTGGAATTACATAGGCTAAAATGGGTTCACTGCAAAATTAAGTACATCCATGTGTACAGTATTCTCTGTGTATTGCATCAACACCAAAGCCTCTGTGTGTGTGTGTGTGTGTGTGTGTGTGTGTGTGTGTGTGTGTGTGTGTGTGTGTGTGTGTGTGTGTGTGTGTGTGTGTGTTATACACAAACATGTGGTGTGTGCCATCCAGTACACTTACCATTGTCCTCTGTAGAAGGGCTGCTGACATCAGCCACCATGCACTCACCTATATACACCCCTCAGACTTATCAGCCATGTGGCACATGGCGCCCAGTTTGCAGACCTGTTACTTCTGTTCAGATGTACCCAGGATATGACACAGTCAATGTGTCACCACAGTGCCATACCCCTTGTAGGAAGCAACAGCAGACCAAAATCCTACTGATGCATACACACCTACAACACAAACTGAATACATTATGGAGACCACAATCAGTCAGTGTTAATAAAAGCTATAATGCACCATGGCTGAACAGCTACACATCCTGACATGTAAGCATTAAACTTTCCTGCTGAAAACATGTTATACAACATTACATTGCTCAACCTTAGTACATTCCCCCTGTGCATGAGAACCATATTATCCCGTCCCTGCATTGATGGTATGGATGACAGAGATGTGGCACATGTATCATCATATGCACAGGGTGTGTTGTGGGTTTGCCAGAGACCTAGGCTGAGCTGTTTGGTTGATATCATGTGTGTGTGTGTGTGTGTTAGGGGGTTTCATTATTAATTGGGCTGTGCAGATGTGGTGTGTGTAGGTATGGAGATGCCCTAGCAGTGTTGATGATGTGCGTGTGTGTGTGTGTGTGTGTGTGTGTGTGTGTGTGTGTGTGTGTGTGTGTGTGTATGCACACAGTTTGGCCATGTGGCTGCCCTATACAGGGGTTTATTGGACAGCTGCAGACTGTACATGCCAGGGTGTGCAGTTCACCATCTCTGGCCATGGACACGAGAACTGAGTTTGCCAGGGGTTCCACGGGCACTACCAGTTACAAGGCCAGATACGGTAATCTCCCATGATGATGACAGACATCTGCTGGAATCGGGTCCCTGTTGGGACAGGCCAGGGCCATGTACACATGGCCTGCTGTGTTGTGGTGTTGACAGCACCCCCCCTACAGTGCTGGTACTGCAGCTATGGAGTGGCTTTGACTTGTTGCACGTCCACGTAGACCTCCACCTGTTGGTGTTGCTGACCTACGTCCACGGAGCTGTCGCCCTACTCCCACCATATGCTCTAACACAGACATTGCACAGTCGAGGATTCCCACCATCTCACCCAACCATCTATCCAGGACTTCTGCAAAATAACGGTGGGCACTTGCGAGATCACGGATGTTGTCAATAACAGCAGAATAAGTAGCCCTCTGGAGCCTCAGACCCTGTCTGGTATAATGTTCCATATGTGCCTGTGCCTCCATGATGGCCCGAAACATGCATCTGGTGACACCTGCTGTGGTACTTCTGCCAGGGGCATGATGTCCAGCATCCATCCTACGAACACCCCTGTACATCTGCCTGTGTGATACCTTGCCGGTCATCCAGCTATAGCTGCTGTGTACAGACACAATTGCTATAGTCACCACACTATCCTGTCCCATGCCATCACCTGCCAACTGTCTCTCATTTATGGCCACTGGTGATGGAGTATGTATAGGCAATGTGACTGTGTGCAGGGATGGGGTGGATAACAATGGGATGTTAACCCGATGGCACAGATTCAGCCCCTGACAACCCCGCCTGTACCTCACCATACCTATCATCATTGTCAGAGTCTGTATGGACACATCAGTTCACCTGCAGGAGGGACACTGACCCACCTCCACACCTGTGAGGGGAAAACAGAAAACTTACTTTAAGACCTGTACATCATTGCTTACACACACACACACACACACACACACACACACACACACACACACACACACACACACACACACACACACACACACACACACACACACACACACACACACAAACACACTTACAGGTGAGGTGGCACAAAGATATTACACAGACCTCTCATTACCCAATTGTCAACATGCATAACATATGGCACTCAACAGCATGCATTGCATAGGTTCATAGGTTCATAGGTTCATACTAGGCTATCTGCCCTAAGACATTTATAAGCCTAGCCAGAGTGTGTTTGGCTTTCGCCACCCATTTTAAATTAATGTTGCTATGCCCTTTTCCGAGGTTAGTATACTGTGCCTCTGTCTAACAGTGACACAGAAGTGATACCCGGGGTAAACCTACAATCTCCCATCCACTCATCAAGATTCCTCTTGAAGAGAGTCAATGAGGGACTCTGCCTAACCTGGACTGGGATTTTATTCCAGAGTGAAGGGAGCCTCTGGGTTATGAATCTGTCCCTCCAGCATGTCCTATTTATTTCAGTGCTGAGGTTCAAGTCTCTCGAGCGCATAGCTCGATGGGATTTGGATTTTCTGAGGTGCAGCATGTCCATTAATTCCGGGTTGAACATGGCTTTATACGTCAGGCACAGATCGCCTCTGAGCAGGCTATATGCCACTGAGTAGAGCTGGAGTTTCTTTAACTGGGCAGCATATGGCATCTTATAGGGGTTGGGAGGGTGGCCTAATGGTTAAGGTGTTTGCACAGGGTGCAGGGAGTGCAGGGGTTTGAGTCTCACAGGGATAGTAAATGGCTCACAAGGGCAGTAGCTTTAGGCAGTTAGCTTAGTACTAATCTATGAATCTATGAACCTATGAATCTGTTTGAGCCCTTTCATCCTCTTGGTGAGGTACTTTTGGGGTCTTTCCAGTTGCTGCAGGTGTCTAGTAAGGTACATCCCAAAAGGGGCATTGTACTCAATTATGGGCCTGATGAGGGATGAGTAAAGAGGCACGATGACCTCCCCTGATCTAGATGTGAATCCCTTCATGATTAGGTGGGCTATATAAAATGTTTTTCTAACCACTTTGGCCACGTGGTTGTCAAATGAGAGATTGCTATCAACTTGGGTCCCCAGGTCCCTAATTACTTCTTCTGTACTTAATGGATTACCACCTATGTGGTAATTTGTGGCACTTTGTTTTGCCAAAGGGATGACTATACACTTTTTGGCATTTAGCTTGAGGCCATGGCTCTGGCACCAGTTGTCTGTTTCTATGAGGCTCTTTTGGAGGATGCTTGTGTCGGCTGGAGAGTCGATTATGGTGCCCAGTTTGCAGTCATCTGCGAACTTGGTCAGCCACAGTCCTTCCGTGCTGGCCTGTACCTCCGAGAAATATATACCGAACAAGAGAGGTCCCAGGACTGAGCCTTGTGGGACGCCACTTGTAACTGGTTTGGAGTCTGACATGGCTCCAGCAACTCTAACCATGTGGGTTCTGTCCTTGAGCCAGTTTGCAATCCATCTAGTGACATAGGGGTTTATATTTAAGCTGGTGAGCTTATCTATAATGCCTGAGTGGGGTATTGTATGGAAGGCTTTTGCGAGGTCCAGGTAGGCTGTGTGGACCACCTTCCCCTCGTCAATGGCCTTGGTGACTGTTTCAAAGAAACCAACCAGGTTTAAGAGGCAGGATCTGCCCTTAACAAAGCCAAACTGGGTAGGATCCAGTGTCTGTAGGTCCCAAATATCTTTATTTATGAGGTCCATCATGATCCTTTCCATAGCTTTGCAGACCAAGCTAGTCAGGCTTATGGGGCGATAGTTTCCAGGATCCGTTGAGGCACCACCTTTGTGGAGAGGGACCACAGTTGCTATACGCCACTCTTTGGGTACATATCCTGTAGTAAGGCTGAGATTGAACAGTAGTTTTATGTTTGGGTTTAGCTCTTCTCGGAGTTCATGTAGGATGCAGCCCAGGACACTGTCTGGTCTCATTGATGCTGTGTTTCTTGCTTTGGACAGGGCAGCTCTTACCTGAGCATCTGAGATGTCAGGGGGGCAGCACTCTGCTGAGATAGATATTTGCCCTTTTGGTGGGGAGGTGGGGGAGAAGTTTGCGCTGAACCTGTCAGCTAGGATGTTGGCAATGACTGTGGGTTTGGTGTATTTTTTGTCATTTTGGACTAATTCTGAGCATATCTGGGAATTCCCACCCAGGTTCCTAACATAACTAAAGAAAGCCTTGTGATTATCCTTAGTGTCCTGTGCAATTTTTCTCCCGAAGCTGGCCTTAGACGATTTTATGAGTGCCTGTAGTTTTTTGCTAATACTGATCAGAGATGCCTTCCCTTTTTGGGATTTTGCTCTATCATGTAGTAGCTTCCTCCTTCTATTGTATAGTTTGTTTATGGCTGGGGTCCACCAGACAGGACGTCTGCCTTTGGAGGATTGGGTCTTGGTTTTATTTGGGATTGCATGATCCATGCATTCCTGAAGGTGTTCATAGAATGCGTTTATAATGGATTCTGCGGTCTGGGCCGTATTTTCCACAGGCCCGGGGGCTTTGAAGGATTCCACCTCGGTTTTGAGGAGTGTGAAATTTGCTTTAGAGAAGTTTTTCACTGTGGTTTTCTGGGCTGGGGTCGGGATGTGAATATCCAGTGAGACTAGTTTATGTTCTGATCTTACCAGTGAGGGATACACTTCTGGTCTGGAGCATAGAGTCCCCATGTTGGTGATGATCAGGTCCAGTATGTTTTCCCCTCTTGTGGGAGTGGTAACAAGTTGTTCCATAGCATTTGAGTTTATAAATTCTAGGAACCTTTGGGCTAGGGTGTTGGAGCTAGAGTAATGCTCCCAGTCTATGTTTGGGTAGTTGAAGTCGCCCAATATAATGGTGTTTGGAGAGACCTTCATATTTTCCAGTGTTCCTGGGTTTGGGAGGGTGGTCTGTAGCAGGCTATAAACTGGAAGCAGTTTTACCCACTGTTAGTTGCACATGGATAGTCTCTGATTCTTCGTGCTGTGCCACCAACCTGGAGGTGTGGGTATCTTTGACGGATATTGATACTCCCCCTCCTTTTGTGGTTCGGTCCAAGTTTTGGGGCGAAAAGCATGGTATGAGGTATAACCTGGTAGTGCTGGGGTGTTCTTGGGAGCCTTGAACCAGGTTTCTGTTACTGCACAGATATCAATGTTCTCCATGCTAAGGAGAGTTTCAAGTGCGTGCATCTTGAGGTTTAGACTTCTGGCGTGGAGTAACATTACTCTTAGTTTCTTATCCCTTGTGATACCTATGGAGGTGGGTTTGTCTTTTGAGCCTTGCCTAAAAAGGCACTATGGGGGTAGCAAGAGCCTTTGCCAATATCCGAAAGCCCAGGGGTGACAGGTGCAAGCCGTCCCTAGCGAAGCATCGTGGCTTGTCGAGCATGTCATCCCAGGCTGACAGGCATTGGATCCCCTTTGAATGACACCAATACTTAAGCCAATTGTTGAAATTTATCATCTTGTCTTCATATTGTGGCATCATTCTTGGTGAGGGTAAGATGCTACTCAAGGTCAGGGTCATACTGGCCTGGTCTACATGCTCAGAGAGCTCCTATACTCAATCCCTGTTACCAACATTATACATCTCTGTGATGCATGAGTTTTGCTAGTAGGTGATGCCTGGAAAACACTGTACCCATGTACACGGTATTGCTGTGCACCTGTTCAGCACCCTTCCGTGTACTGTGCACCATACCTCACAAGACTACACACCATTGCTGAACGTGTATATGTGGGGCAGTCATGTTTGCTCTGTTGCTCACAGCCCCATATGTGTTTGTGTGACACATACCTGGGTTGATATGAGGACAGATGTCAATAGTTGATAGGTTTATAGGTAGGTACTAGGCTATTGGCCCTAGGGCCTATATAAGTCTAGCCAAAAAGGTACCCTGGCTTTCTTCACCCAAGAAAATTATTTTCCTGTGCCTCTGTCAAGCAGAGCCACAGAGGTGATCCCCGGGGTGAATTTCCAATTTCCCATCCAATCATTGAGATTTTTCTTGAAGAGTGCTAATGAAGAGCTTTGTTTGATATAGATAGGTAGTTTGTTCCAGAGTATGGGAAGTCTCTGGGACAGGAATCTATCCCTCCAGCATGCTCTGTTTATTGTGGTGACAAGATTTAGGTCCCTAGAGCATGTAGCTCAGAGGGATTGGGATTTCTTTAAGTGGGCATATCCAACAACTCTGGATTTGACATAGCTTTGTATGTTAGGCAGAGATTGCCTCTGAGTAGGTGATATGCAACGGAGTAAAGCTGGAGTTTTTTGAGAGGGTCTGCATAGGGCATCTGTTTGAGGCTGGTAATCCTCTCTGTGAGGTGTTTCTGCGGCCTTTCCAGTTGTTGTAGATGTCTTGTGAGGTACATACCAAAAGGGGCATTGTACTCTATAATTGGTCTAATGAGTGACGAGTAAAGGGGAACAATGACCTCTTTTTTCCTGGGTGAGAGCCCTTTTGTGATGAGGTGTGCCACATAGAAGGATTTCCTGACTACTGTGGCGATGTGATTATCAAAGGAGAGACTAATGTCCACCTGTGTCCCAAGGTCTCTTATCACACTTTTGGTGTTAAATAGACTACCACCTATGTGGTAGCTCATGAGTACGAAGTTTTTACCAAAGGGGATGACAATGCACTTTTTAGCATTGAGCTTGAGGCCATGGCTTTGACACCAGGCATCCATCTCAGTGAGGCCCTTTTGTAGGATGTCCACATCATTAGGAGTTTCCATTATGGTTCCCAGTTTGCAGTCATCTGCGAACTTAGTTAGCCAAAGACCTTCTGTGTTAGCCTGTACTTCAGAAAAGTAGATACAAAACAGGAGAGGACTCAGGACTGAACCCTGTGGTAGTCCTCTTCTCACTGGTCTGAAGTTGGATTTGGAGTCTGTTACTTTCACAGTGTGGGTTCTGTCAGTGAGCCAGTTGGCAACCCAATGCCTGACATCCGATTTGCAGATCTCATCATCAGCAGTGTATGTCTGAGCAATATAATCCAATTATACTGACAACACCAAAGCTTACTGTGGCTATGAGTGTACACACCCTTACTGATATGCCACCCTCTTCCCTGATATGCCATAGGGCCACAATACTGCATATGTTAACATTACACACACCTGATAAGTGACATATGACCTTAGCAATCAAATGCAGTATCAAACAAATGTGTTAGTTGTGCAGATGTTGATTGGGATGCATACCATATGTGGATTGCATAAGTGTGCACACCCTTAACACAATGGTTTGTTGCAACACCTTTTAAGTGAACTACAGCAGTCCCTATTCATGGAAGGTGTATACCAGCATGGCCCATCTTCACTTGCCATTATTTGGTCACTCTGCCCTACAAATGACCCCCGACTTTGCCATATTGCAAGGTCAGCTCATGTGCACAGCCCTTGGAGGTCACACAGTGCCTTCACTATTGCTGTGGAGTCAGGGTTATGTTTGGCACAATGCATGATCTTGACTGTGTTCAGATGCAGCTATTCTTAGCTAGCTTTGGATGTATGCTTAAGTTCACTGTTGTGTTTCAAGATGACACGCCTCCCCATCCTCAGCCTTTTTGCAGATGCTTGACAAATATGTGCCAAACATGAGTGTCATTTTGCAATGTCCCAAATTCAGAACACCATGTCTACTGGCCTAGTTCCTGCTAATGAACAGCAAACCTAAAGGTGTACACTAGCACCAGCAAGGTACAGATGGGGATGGTGGGCTTAAGGTAGAGTGAAGTGTTGCTTGTGCAGCACATGTATCTTTATTAATATTGTCTGTAGGCTTCAGCCTTGGTCTCGGTACAACATTACACATTGCAGCACATGCCTTTGGGAGACTGGATGTTATGGATATGCTACCTGTAGAGAGCCCTGGATGATGTCTCCTGTGGAACAACTCTTTCATATGATTACCCTAACCCATAGGCCTCACTTATGCAGAGTCCACTTAATTGTCGACACAGTTACTGCTCAGGCAGTACTTCCTTGACATTCCTGCAAGTAACTCAGTGTTGCTGCATGTGTCTGGGCAGCCTATGTGACCAGTTTTCAACATATGTTGTCATCTGTCTTGGATGGGTATCTGCTTATTTTCTACATTAATGGTGTCCCATACTTCACCGTCACATACATGCTTGTCTGCACTGATTGCCATGGTATATGCAATGGCAAGGTAAGGCTAAGTCTTTCACTACTGAGTGCTACCTTTTGGATATGGAATTCATTCCATGGTTTGTAAGATGTATGCAAGCCACGGCTGCATCTGTTGCAGGTGAGTGGGCAAATGTCATGGACATACCTCTTGGACAGCAGACCATTACTTAGTGTGACATTGAGGACCCGTACTTGATGGAAGGTACATACTCAAGATGAGTGAATGCTGCAGTACCTCAAAAGCTGCTTCCACAATATGTTATTTGGAGTGTGTGCACACATATGCTTCCATTGTTTGTTAAAGTATGTATTCCCCATATTTGTTGTCCTAACATAGCATTCCATCTTACACATTCATTGCTCATGTTAGGATCATATTACAGGTTGTAGAAGTTGTGGAATGTGGTATTGTGATATGCCATTGTGTAGATCTGTAACAGTTGCCATTGTAATACTGGTATATACACTGTTGTAGCCACTGTATAAGGGTAATGTTTCAGACATGTCCCTACTGTAGGCCATTTGTCCCACCATTATGTTTATCTCTGTCCACAAATCTTGCACTGTTAGGTTGTTAGTTATACTGCAGGACTCTTACATACCCTTCAGATATGCCACCATGGTGACCACTGTGATGCAGTGCAGGTAACAACAACAATAAGTGAACATGTACAGCATGCATTATGGGTAGGTGTGTTAAATGTGTGGATGGCAAATGCCATGGCCATAATATGGCCAGTGTATTGGCAAACCTGAACAAAATACCTCCATACTCACCAGCTACAGGCTGCTGCCCCAGCGAGGTATATCAGAGGGACCTACATAGTTGTGCGAGAAATGTGATGTCAGTAGCCACACCTGTGGCATCAGTACAGGGTGGGAGCAGCATTTCAGTACATCAACAGTACAATCCCACAATACTACAGATTATGCACATCTGTTCATTACTACACTGCAGCGACAGACTATGTTATCTGACATATGCATGAAGATACTTTACAGATGAAGATGGATAAGCAACAGTGGTCTACTAATGTGCCCTGGGGCCTTACCTGCATGCTTCTTGTCCATTGTGTGGGTAGCACCCACCTCCACAATGCTATCTTCAGGTTCTTGACTTGGCTGGCGGGCGGGTGTGCCAAGGATGGTGAGGAGCTCCTCAACATGTGTCAGTGGGGGCTGGATGGCATGATCCCCACTTGTGGCTAGCTGGTCCCTCCTAACTGCAGTAGCATGCTGACGGGCATGGCGGATGAGGTCAGTGCAACAATGTCGCACCTGTTCAAAACTGTGGTTATGCAGGCCAACATTGTTTACCCTTTGGACGAGCTCGTTCCACAGGGCAGTCTTCTCCTGCAGATCAAGGGCCATATGCCCAAAGAGGGCTCCATGGTGATGCGCCATGAAGTTGATGAGGATATTATTCTCCTGTGGAGTGAACGCAGGCAGTCACTCTCTTGACATGGTACCTACAAGACAGAAACAGGAAAAAAGATCTGAGGACCTCATACTGCAAGGATATAATAGTTGTTAATTGACATCTCTCTCTCCCCCCTGCCATATCTGCAAAAATAATCTGAACACACACATCAGTGGGTATGTTTACACCAAACCTACTGCTGGGAATATATCCTATTGTGCAACAAATATTGAAATGTGTTTCTATTCATGTTCCATGTTAAAACACTATCATTGTTAGCCTGTTGTTAACAATGTAACCTGCATGCCATTGTAATGGCCATTGTGGTTCCATATATGCATGTGTTCTGTTTGTTATGCAACTGCTCCAAATCTGGTGTTTTGGGTTACTGGGAATATGTATGCATGCTGTTATAATTAATCCCGGATTGTGTTGACTATTACTACCCACATATGTTCTAAAACTGAAACACGATAGCAT
>NC_056729.1:1106040989-1106085989 GCF_019279795.1 Protopterus annectens | reverse complement strand
CCATGGCTTTGACACCAGGCATCTGTCTCTGTGAGGCCCTTTTGTAGGATGTCCACATCATTAGGAGTTTCAATTATGGCTCCTAGTTTGCAGAATCTGTGAACTTCATTAGCCAAAGACCCTCTGTGTTAGCCTCCACTTTATAAAAGTAGATACCAAACAGGAGAGGACCTAGGACTGAACCCTGTGGTACTCCACTTGTCACTGGTCTGAAGTCAGATTTGGAGTCTGCTACTTTCACAGTGTGGGTTCTGTCAGTGAGCCAGTTGGCAACCCATCTTGTGACACAGGGATGTGTACCTAGTTTAGTGAGTTTATCTATAATTCCAGAGTGGGGGATGGTGTCAAAAGCCTTGGCAAGATCTAGATAGGCTGTGTGAACCACCTTACCCTCATCTACAGCTTTGATGACTGCTTCAAAGAAGTCTATCAGGTTTAGGAGACATGATCTGCCTTTTGTAAACCCGAACTGGGTGGGTTTCAGAGTTTGGAGATTACCAATGTCTTTGTTTATAAGTTTCATGATGATATGTTCCATAGCCTTGCAGACCAGGCTCGTTAGGCTAATGGGACAGTAGTTCCCGGGTCCGTGGTGGCTCCCCCTTTGTGGAGTGGGATAACCGTCACTGTGCACCATTCAGTGGGCACAAAGCCTGAGGTGAGGCTATGATTCAACATGATGCTTAGGTGGGGTGCCAGTTCATTCTGTAGTTTGTGTAGAACACAGCCTGGGGTGTTGTCAGGTCCCATGGATGCTGTGTTCTTGGCTTTGGAGAGTGTGATTTTTACATGTGCAGCCATGATTACAGGAATTTTGAATTCTTCTCGTATAGAGATGGACCCTTTAGGGGGTGAGAGGGGGGGTAAAGATACCACTGAACCTATCTGCCAGGATGTTGGCAGTATCAGTTGGTTCTGTATATTTAGTGCCATTGTGCTGTAACTCAGAGCAGATCTGAGTGTTGCCATTGAGATTCTTGACATAGCTATATAATGTTTTGTGGTTGTCTTTAGAATCAGTGGCAATTTTCTTTTCATAACTAGATTTAGAGAATTTTATCAGTGATCTCAGCTTCTTACTGAGGCTGACCAGGGAGTTCCTGCAATCGTGGGATTTTACTCTTTTTTGCAACAGTTTCTTTCTTCTGTTGTAGAGTTTGTTTATAGCACAGGACCACCAGATTGGCTTCCTTTTTTGGAGGATAGCATCTTGGTTCTGTTAGGGATAGCAGGATCCATGCACTCATGTAAATCCTTATAAAGTGCATTTGTGTAGGATTCAGCAGTCGTACCTCTATTGTCTATCTGCATGGGTGTTGTGAAGTTTGCCACTTCTGTCTTAAGAAGCGTGAAGTTGGCTTTGGATAAATTTTTTACAGTAGTTTCCCTAATGGGAGTGGGGGAGGGATGTGGATGTCTAGGGTGATTAGCTTGTGGTCAGATTTGGCCAATGAGGAGTTGACCTCTGGTGTGGAACACTGGTCGCTCATGTTGGTAATGACCAGGTCTAGGATACTGCTGCACCTGGTGGGGGTGTGGATAAGTTGATCCAAGGCGATGGAATTTATGAATTCCAGAAAATGTTGAGCAAAAGAGTAGGTACATGAGTAGTTTTCCCAGTTAATGTTGCGGTAGTTGAAATCACCCATTATTAGGATGTTGGGTTGTACCCTGATATTTTCCAGTGTATCAAGAAATGAGGAGTGTGAATCCTAGGGCATGTTGGGGGAATCTGTAGCAAGTTACAATTTCGATTGAGGTTTTGCCCAGAGTTAGTTGCACTTGGATAATCTTGGATGCATTATGCTGAGCAACTAGCCTGGAGGTGTGGATATCCTTAATGAATATGGATATGCCTCCACCTTTAGTGTTTCAGTCCAGGTTAGGTGACCGAAAGGTGTGGTATCAGTTATAGCCTGGTAAAGCAGGTGTGCTCTCTGGATCCTTGAACCAGGTCTCTGTCACTGCACAGATGTCAATGTTCTCCATTTTAAGGAGTGCCTCGAGTGAATGCATTTTGAGGTTTAGACTTCTAGCATTGAGTAGCATTACCCTCAGATTTTGCTTGCTTGTACCTGTTAAGGTGGTGAATTTGACATTTAAACCTTGCCTAAAAAAGGCACTATAGGGGTGGCAAGAGCCTCAGCCAGTATCCGGAATCCCAAGGGCGACAGGTGCAGGCCATCACTGGCAAAGCATCATGGTCTGTTGATCATGTCATGCCAGACAGACAGATACTGGATCCCTTTAGAATGACACCAGAATTTTAGCCAATTATTGAAGTCAATCATTTTGTCCTTGTACTGTGGTATCATTCTGGGTGATGGCAGGATGCTTCTCAAGGCTAGGGTCATACCTGCCTGGGCTACAAGATCGGAGAGCTCCTCCATGTCTCTTTTCATGTAGTCCAGGGAGATATGTCTCAGGTCATTCACACCAACATGGACAATGACAGAGTCATATTTGTACTTGTTGTGGAGTGACCTGATTGCATGCATTATGTGGCAGATCCTGGCACCCAACAGGCAGCTGGCAGTAACTTTCTCCTTGTTCAGCCTGGTGACTGGAACATCAGTGTGCCTGACTATACAGTCACCTATGACTAGAGTGTTGGGTACGTTGTTATGTGTTATGGGCTGTGGTTGAGTGGCACACTGAGTTTGTAGGCTATGTGTCATTTGTGTTATGTTCTAGCATGGAGGTTGCTTGCGTTTCTGCTTTGGAGGTCTCTGTTGCTTAAGCAGATTTTTATTGAGAGCCTCCGCAAATGTAGGTGTGTGTTTCATGTTTCTATGTGTGTATTTGGTGGTGTAGGTTTTGAGGGACTATGTGATGAGTGTGGTGTGGTGCACATGTTTACCTTCTCCTCTTGACTGTCTAGTCCAGCCTTGGGTGAAGAAAACTTTGCGTCCATTTTGGCTATATAAGTGCATCTGTTACAGGTTGTAGTGTTGGGTGGTATGAGGACAGGGTTGTCTGTGTACATGAGGCAATTGCTGCATTGCCCCAAGATGCCCAGATTTATCAGGTAGACAGGAGAAATCACCGGGAGCTGACCCTTATACATGCCTGAATAAGTGCTTATTTATTAAGTGCTAAAACTGTTTTCCTCTAGACAAGTGTAGAAAGTTGAGTGCTGTAGTAATTTGTAGCTTATTTAGTGCTTACAACGAGTTCTGAACAAGTGCTGAGCTCAAAGAAATAGATTTTAGTGTTAAAACTAAAAAACTGGCTAGTTCTAATGGAAAATTTGAAAAGAAGACTTTATGGCGCTGGGAATAGTTTAACCCTAGCTAAGTGGCGATGCATAAAGTGTATTTTTTTTAATACAACAGTAGCAAATGAGCAAACTCATTTAAACAAATAAACCAATTAACCAATAAAAAGCTAAAAACTGAGCCCTGTTCTAGCAGTCTTCAATCAGACAAGTTCTAACTGCACACTCCTGCCACTAGGGTGCAGGGGAAACTTCTCCAAAAAAGACAGTCTGGATTAGTGCTCAAGTTATACAAACACAACTAGATTCAGGATGCCTGAATCTAGTCTATGCTACAGCAACCAAGGTACACCAATTTCAGAAAGAAACAGTTTAAATAAACATGCACAATAAGCCTTTAACAAGAAATTCTCAGCTCAGAAGGGCAGAATCTAGCCACTCCTTCCACAATAGTGCAGACCACAAACCTTCTTAATGAAAAATAACTGTCCTGAAGCCCAAGTGCTTTAACCAGAACTTTTAGAATAACAGACAATGAGCCTTCAATCAGCAACTCCCAACTTAGAAGGATGTAAGTTACCTGTCCTGCCACAACAGTGCAGACCACAAACCTTCTTAATGCAAAACAACTGGTCTGGAGCCCAGGTGCTTAAACCAAAAGGCTTAGAGTAACAGTTACAATTTAATCAGACTACTACAAAGCAGTAATAAATGGAGCAGAATAAATACAATTGAGTACTTTTAAGAAGAGGCAAAAGCAAAATAAAGTACAATATTTTTTTATTTTTTTTTTAGTAAAGTGCAGGAGAGAGGAAGATGGAGCAGAAGAAAAATTCAAGGTTAAGAACCTAAGTGGGTTGGCCTTATCAAATGTTCTCTCTGTATTAAGTAGAGTGAACATCATGCTGAGAGGGATGTCTCAGATCAAATTTACAGTAGGAGCAGGCAACTGCAAAACCACCAGCTATAACAACACCACAAGAATAGGGTGGGGTGAGGGGGAAAAAACAGTTTCACAACAGATGAGAAACAGAAAACAATGTCAGGAAATATATACAATAATTCAGTCAGGCAAAATTAAGACAATGCAGAACTCTGAAAGGTTAAAATGCCAAGAAATATACTTATCAATCAGCGATGTATGTCCAGATTGTTTGAGAATCATCCTTCAGCCAGAACACCAGGAGTTTCCAACAGTGTATGCAGGAATTTACAAACAGAAACTATTTTTTAAATCAGCAAGCCTTGAAGCAATCAGATAACACAAAAGCTGTTAGACAGGTTTTATAAACTTCACCAAAGGAATAGGGGGGAAGCAGTTTCAGAACAGACGAGAAACAGAAAACAATGCCAGAAAATATATAAAATAATTCAGTCAGGCAAAATTAAGACAATTCAGAACTCTGAAAGGTTAAAATGCCAAGAAATATACTTATCAATCAGTGATATATTTCCAGATTGTTTGAGAATCACACTTCAGCCAGAACACCAGGAGTTTCCAACAGTGTATGCAGGAATTTACAAACAGAAACTATTTTTTAAATCAGCAAGCCTTGAAGCAATCAGATAACACAAAAGCTGTTAGGTTTTATAAACTACACCAAAGGAATGGGGGGAAGCAGTTTCAGAACAGATGAGAAACAGAAAACAATGCCAGAAAATATATAAAATAATTCAGTCAGGCAAAATTAAGACAATGCAGAACTCTGAAAGGTTAAAATGCCAAGAAATATACTTATCAATCAGTGATATATTTCCAGATTGTTTGAGAATCACACTTCAGCCAGAACACCAGGAGTTTCCAACAGTGTATGCAGGAATTTGCAGACAGAAACTATTTTTAAATCAGCAAGCCTTGAAGCAATCAGATAACACAAAAGCTGTTAGACCAGTTTTATAAACTTCAGCACAGGAATGGGGGGAAGCAGTTTCAGGACAGATGAGAAACAGAAAACAATGCCAGAAAATATATACAATAATTCAGTCAGGTAAAATTAAGACAATGCAGAACTCTAAAAGGTTAAAATGCCAAGAAATATACTTATCAATCAGCGATATATTTCCAGATTGTTTGAGAATCATACTTCAGCCAGAACACCAGGAGTTTCCAACAGTGTATGCAGGAATTTACAAACAGAAACTATTTTTAAATCAGCAAGCCTTGAAGCAATCAGATAACACAAAAGCTGTTAGACCAGCTTTATAAACTTCAACACAGAAATAGGGGGGAAGCAGTTTCGGTACAGATGAGAAACAGAAAACAATGCCAGAAAATATATAAAATAATTCAGTCAGGCAAAATTAAGACTATGCAGAACTCTGAAAGGTTAAAATGCCAAGAAATATTCTTATCAATCAGTGATATATTTCCAGATTGTTTAATTGATTGCTATCGGTACATGGCAATGTCCATTTGTGTTTCTGACTTTATATTCCTGAGTAAGGGTATGTTGCAACCAATCTTGTAACACCAGCAACTTTCACAGTGTATAACAGCAATATTGCAAATATGGCCCTGTGTTCCAGCCTCTGTCCTCCACATATATACCAGGCTTTGTCCAGAAGTCATGCAGTAAGAGGTTGTTAGGTAATGGCCAATCATTTAGTGATGGCATTCCTGCTATCATTCCAGTGATGTTGTGGACTTCCACACAAATTGTGGGGTAGGGTCCGTATATATGAGGGCAGCAGCTGGACAAAACATGTGTGACCTTGTACAGTCTGGAGGTCAGTGTATGGAAAACACTGTTATATGCCCTTGTAAGTCATTTTATGGGGGAGGGGTATTAAAGGCCTTTAACCTAGGCTGTTACTATATGTGAGGGATATCAGTGTTAAGAAACATTAAGGTATATGGCTGTACATTTTCATACATTTCACCATGGGAACAGTGGTGGGTTACAGCTTACTGTCATACGCACAGTTCTGTTTGTCAGTGTGATAGTGATGTTTTAAGCTAAGCATTGTTATGTAACAGATACATTTACATTGTGGCAACTAATACTTTTCCCCCTAGGGGTTGAGTACAGAGTGTAATTGGAGGCTGCTGAACTACATCTGTAATTAAGTGTTGATTGGTTCTTATCTTCAAGGCAAACTTGTTTTACTGTTGTAGTACTTGAAATCCTTAGCCTGGACAGCAAAGTATGTTATGTTTTTCACATTACTGTATCAAATGTTTTGTTTGAGAGTTGCATTAATCAGTTATTATGTATTCCAAACACCTAACTGCTATAAGAAATGGCATAAACAATTGAAATAATGCACAAATAAACATTTCTGTGTATGCAGACTTGTGTGTGGTGTCATGTCCTTTGCATTTTGTGTGGGTATATGTTTCATGCGATAGTTCTCATTTGTAGGAATGAATCCAACAATGGCCATTTTAAAAGGTGGCAAATGTAGGAATAATGGCTGTTTGATATGCTGTGCACCCTCTATATATAGGGTCTATATTACATATCTGAACACTTAAATGTTCGAATCACTAAAGATCGACCTTTAGCAATCGAACATTCAAATTTTTGAATATGTAAAAAAAATATTAAAAAAAAGAAAAAGGAAATGATTTAAGCAGGGGGGCAATTACCCCTGCACCTCCACACCCCCGCTATTTAAATATACCAACTCCATGATCGCACTTCAGTGTGCTACAGTGCGGAAATGGAAAATTTCCCATTCCCTACATGGTAGCGTGATCTTGGAGGTGGTATATTTAAGTAGCGGGGGGTGAAGGGGGTGCAGCCCCAGGTCTTGCTTCCCTGCTTACACCCTTTAGTTTTTAATTTCCTTTTGTTTTTTTAATTTTTATTCATATTTGAGCATTTAATTGTTTGATCGTTAAAGGTCGATCTTTAGCAATTCGAACATTTAAGCATTTGGATATGTAATATAGGCCCTAAATATACTCTTCTTATACATATCTATAAGTAGTAATATCTTTATATGTGTAAATGTGTGTGTGTGTGTGTAAATATATATATATATATATATATATATATATATATATATATATATATATATATATATATATATATATATATATAATATATATGTGTGTGTGTGTGTGTGTGTGTGTGTGTGTGTGTATGTATATATGTGTGCGTATATGTATCATTGGAATGTTTAGTGCTTCCACATTGTACATACCATATGGTAGACTGACTGTTCTGCATGATATGTTACAGAAATCATCCTGACATCTTACAGCTGAGTTGGCTTACTATTAACTTGTTGTGGGTGTGTTGTGCAGGGTCCTAGATTCAAGACTTGCAAATGCTGGTTATTGTGTTGCAAGGCATATCTGTTCAGCTATGGAGGAAGGGGAAATAGCAATAATTACAAGCGATCCCTAATTTGGGCCCCTTCACCCCCATTAACAATGCATTTGGTCAGATGTTTTGGAGTGAGAGGTTCAGAGTGTGGATCCAATGTGCAAATGTAATGCACATGTATGTATATATATATATATATATATATATATATATATATATATATATATATATATATATATAAATATATATATATGTGTGTGTGTCTACATATATACATACATGTATGTCTACATATATATATATATATATATATATATATATATATATATATATATATACATACACACACATACATGAATCTACATATATAAATACATTTTCCCTACTGTTGAATGAATGGGCTGCATGATATGTTTGAGAAAGCATCACATTTATGTGCAGTTCGAATAGCATAGTGGTTAATCACTGTGGCTATTGTGTGCAGGGTCCTCGGTTCGAGAGTTGCAAGGGCTGATTATTTTGTTGCTGGGCAGAACAAGGGCTGTTGAATACATAGTGACTAAGCCACTTTTAAGCAGGTTTGCATGGGTTTGCATGATGGTAAGCAATGCTAACTTCCGGTTAAATATGGTTACCGACAATTAGCCTTAAAAGTGCTTAATCTGTGTAGCCATTGGTTAGCATCTCGCAAATAGGCTTAAACCCACTTACTACTGCTTAAAAGTGTTTACTCCCACTTAGCCCCATGAACATTTCTTTAAAAGAAAAGAAAAAGGGGTGATAGGAAAGTGGTGCAAAAGGGGACATGCAGAGGGAAAGACAATAGGGAAAGTAGCTAGGGATGTGCAGGACGGGTGTAGGGAAGGTCCATAGCTGTCCATTTCTTCTACAGCAACAGCTGTGCATATAAATTGAATTTGGAGGTAGATTTGGACACTCATACCCCTAAGAGATGGGTGAGGACAACAATAATATGTTGTGAAGCCAATTAGACTAGATTACATATGTCCAGTGGACACGTGTGAAATGGACAGCTATGTATGGGGCAAGATTTTTTTTAAGGTGAGAGTGGGATATTAAGGAAGGATAGTAGGTATATTTGGGGAGTTAGGTTGGGTAGGAGCACAGACAAAACAAACAAGACAGCATACAGGGGTGGTAAATGACACATGGGGGGTAAACACCTTGGATGGGGAGGGGTGTTTGAAAATTGGAAGCCCATGAGCCCCCAAATGGAAAAAGTGGGACTGAGGTTCCCACCCATGGTCAGTCACTACTGCACCTTCACGGCCCCAAAGGTGGCTGCACTGGGGGCTGGGTAGGAGGGGCAGGCTGACCCTCTAAATGTGCCACATGACCCTCAAGCTGGAGTAGCAGATCTTCAAACTCCTTTCGAAGCTCGCTATGCACCAAGCCATTGACCTGACTACAGGTGACAGTTTCCTGTCCACGCCCGCTCCCGGGGGGGGCGAGCCCCATCCCCTGAGGCAGTTCCACCCAAAGGTGGTGTAGGACCAGCGGACGAGGAGGTCCTGGGGTGGGTCCCAGATGTGCTGGAGCCTGGTGCCATGGCCAGATGAAGTGGGAGAGGTGGGTCTGCTGGGACCGGCCTTCCCAAACGTGCTATAGTACTGCAGTTTTAAAACATATGTGGGTTAGTAATAATCAACACAATTCAGGATTAGTCATAACAGCATGCATAGATATTCCCATTAACCCAAAACACCAGATTTGGAACAGTTTCTTAGCAAACAGAACACATGCATATATGGAACCACAGTGGCCATTATAACGGCATGCAGGTTACATTGATAGCAACAGGCCACCAATGATAGTATTTCAACATGGAACATTAATAGAAACACATTTCAATATTTACTGAACAATAGGACATATGTCCCAACAGTAGGTCTGGTGTAAACATACCCACTGATTTGTGTATTTAGATTATTGTTGCAGATATGGTGGGATGTCAATTAACAACTTATATATCCTTGTAGTTCTCACAACGTTAATGATCATTGCTCTAATCATTAAGGTACAGGTATTATTACACTACCCTATGGCCTTGGTTTGGCCAGTGGCATGTTTATAAACAAGTGTATACTTCAACTGTCTTATAAAATATATATGAAGAGGACCACCAGAGGAACACTGCAGTACTAAATCCAGAAAATGTATTGAAAAAAGCTAAGCGGTTTCGTCAAAATCACAAGACTTCATCAGAACAAGAACAAACAGAAAATGTCATATTTAAATACCCTAACCCTTACAGCCATTGGTTGACAAAGCAAACATCATTTCCTGTAAAATAATTAAGCAGTTTAAAAAGACAGTAACACATAATCACAGTAACTGCCCACTACAACACACCAATTGCCACCTACCAACCACATAGACATTAATGTATTGTGTATTGAAGTATGATTTAAAACACAGATCTTGAATAAAATCACATAAAAAAGCTGATTTTAGTTTTAATACAGAACTAATGGATAACTTGTCATTGAGCCCAGGTGGTTGACATGCATTTAATTTAATCTGCCACTTGAGCTCTAAATATTCATGGAAGTCATCATCGGGCCCCCCTCGTGCACCCAGGTCTACTTGTTCAAGTACAAAAAATTTAAAATAATCTGTCGGATGTACCTTTATATGCTTAAATAAAGCATTGATTTATTTGTTTTTTAGTATATCATAGTTGTGTTGATATATTCTTTGTCTGAGGGCTCTGATTGTCTTCCCCACATAGTACCCCTCACGTACCATACAGGTTGCAATATATACCACTCCCTTGGTGTAACAGTAACACTTCTTAATAGTAGTAATTTTACCATAGTTCCTGACTCTAATGGAATCAGTGTCCAATATATAGGGGCATTGTCCACACCTCCCACATTTAAAAGTTCCACCAAGGCCTGCCTTTAACTTTTTCCTCTCCGCCAGGCCTTTCAAGGAGGTGCCCTTTTTGTAAACCACAAGAGGTTTTTCCCCCAACCTTTTGTTGATCTTCTCATCCAAACAAAAAAATGGTCCAAAAATCATAAATGATACTTCTAATGTTAAAAAATCCCTGGTGAAGGGCAGGACACATGCCCTAGTAAAACTGTCAGTTTTTATCAAACCAGAGGTTCTATTCAAACCTTCAGGCTTCTCCAAGAGTGTAGAATAATGTGGCACATTAAACACATCATAGAAAACAACTGGAAAATAATTCTTGGAAACAAGGAGTTAGTGGCAACATTGGGATTGGCACCCAGATTTACATATAAGAGGGAAACTAACATCAAGTTAATGTTAGAATCTGGAAAGGACAAGATCATCAGCAGTACCAGATTATGTTGCAATAAAAAGGGCACTTATGCATGTAGTAATTGCAAACAATGTAGGTTTATTAGTAATTCTTCCTTCGTCACTCTGAGTCACTCAAAAAAAACTTTTTGGGCAAAAAACTATTATAATTGTAATAGTGATTATGTTGTCTGTATTGCTACCTGCACATCATGTGAGGGTTATTACATTGGCAAGACTATAAGGAGTTTAAAATGCAGGATATACGAACACAACTTGGCTATCAAAAAGAAGGATAGAACAAATTCATTAGCTAGGCATGCACTCATATCATGAATTCAAAAAGTTTGAATTTTTTGTATTAGAGAAGGTTGATAAGGTTTTGTTCGATAGTGATTTAAATAACATACTTGAATGTAAAGAAGCATTTTGGCAATTATTCTTGGGTGCAGACAAAGCACCTGGACTAAATGAAGCTATAAATTTAAAATGTTTTTTAACAAACAGATGACTATCTTAAAGTTCAATTTGTTTAATAAGCTTTTTAAATAACATTAACATTATATTTTTAAGACTAAAAGCATACATATAATTTTTTTTTTAATTTAATTGTTAATTATATGATGTCATTTCCTGTTAGTACTAGTTTATGATATAAAAGGAGAGGGTAGGGTTCATTGTATATGTTTCTGAAGAAGTTCACAGGATTAAAAGTGAATGGAAGCGCTAAATTTATTGTCCGAGCGTGGTCTTTTGGATTGTTTAACAGGACTGGTTGTTTTCTAGTTTTCAGTTGTGGTTTTTAAATTCTACATCTCTTACCTGCTATACCAGTGGAGGGAATGTTTGTTAACACTACCTGACTGTTTCTACACATATTCCCAGATTACGAGTTAATAGTATGCACATACCTCTCAATCTCTTATTGCACACACTCTGGTCAAAGCTTGACAACATGGGGGTGGAAATGGGACATATTGTGAATATTGCTCTCATAAACTTGGAGGGCTGATAGAGTGACATGATTTGTATTCATATACATTTTCTGAAGGTTCTGAGGTCTGAAAATCAAATGTATGTCATTATTTTCTGACTACAAATCTGACATCATTCCACTGATTTGCCACGAGGACAGGGGAATAGGCAGAAAATATGAGCCAATTATCTGGATATTCTGAAAGGATGTGTACAGTTGAGAGGTATGATTATGCATACAGCTTACTACCACTCCCAGGATTCAAACCATGGCTGTGTCTGATAAAAATACCACAGTTTAAGTATCATCAGAGAGTGCTGTTTGAATACTGCTATATATCTCTTCAGTGTTTTCTGTCTAAGTCTCTAGTGGTTGTACAATCTGACCTTGTAATTACAGCAGTCTCATAAAGACATTCCTAGACATTATGTAGCACAGTGTGGGAAACAGTGGTTGACACAACAGTACTATTCTGATATCAGATCTTCTGAATGCTACATGTCAGCCATACAATACCAGAGTAAACACTACCAGTCCAGGATTCAATCTTTATTGGCAGGCACAGTTTTCTTATCTGACAAACCTGTGGAGGGAATGTTTGTTAACACTACCTGACTGTTTCCACACATATTCCCAGATTCCGAGTTAATATTATGCCCATACATCTCAATCTGTTAATGCACACAATCTGGTCATAGCTTGACGACATGGGGATAGAAATGGGACATATTTTGAATACTGCTCTCATAAACGTTTGGTGAGTTGCTAGAGTGACAGGTGTGTTTTCATATACATTTTCTGATGATTTTAAGGTCTGAAAATCAGATGTATATCATTATTTGCTGCCTAAAAGTCTGAGATCATCCCACTGATTTGTCAGAGGGACAGGATAACAGGCAGAAAATATGAGCCAATTATCTGGACATTCTGAACAAATCTGTACAGTTGAGAGGTATGATTATGCATACAGCTTACTACTACTCCTAGGATTTGAAACATGGCTGTGTCTGCTAAATATACAACAATTTAAGTCACAGTAGAGTGTGCTATTAGGATATTGCTGGCTATCTTTTCACTGTTTTCTGTCTAAGTCTCTCTTGGTTGTACAATCTGAACTTGTAATTACAACAGTCTTATACAGACATTCCTAGTCATTTTTATTATGTAGCACAGTGTTATAACAGTGGTTAATACAACATTACTATTCAGAGAATGCAACAGTAAAAATGCCACACAACACAAGAGTAAACACAACCAGTCCAGGATTTAGAGCTTTATTGCCAGGCAATTACAGTTTTATTTAAATATGACCTATATGGGACTATTACTGTCATATTTTCTGTTTTTTCAGTTTAACCCATACACAAAACAGTTTTTATACTGGAAGCTGAATTTCTACTACTTTTATATTTATTTGGTATGACTACTACAAGCAGGATTGTTACTCACCAATGTCGTGTTGCAGCCTTTGCAGCCTACTCGCATGGGCTTCCTGATTCACAGCCTGCTCAGCTACAGCTATAAGGGAAATAGAGAAATATTTTGCCATACCTATCCATCATATACACAGGCTGGACATTATTACACAGTTACTGGTATGGGTACTTACACACTGCTGGGACATCACCCCTCTGCCTTGATTCTTGGATCCAATGGTCCAAGAGCTCCCTCTTCCTCCATTTCAAGTCGGCATAGTGGTGCCTGACCTGCTCACCAGTCTGAGGGATACCAGTGGCACTGGTGAGGTCACAGGTGAGATGGTCCCAGACTTTCACTTTATATTGGGAGCCATGGTACTGGCCCTGCAACAGTCTCTCATCATGGTTTTTTTACCAGGAGTCCTACCATGACCTTGGACTCCTGGATGCTCCAGCGCTGTGCCCAGAAGCACAATCCATCTCCGACTCCAGCCATGCTGCCTACAGTGGGAAGCTCCCACCAGTTATGAGCTGTATTTCTGCCTGTGGGGTTTAAATATGGCTTATTTCCCACCCTTTGCCATGATTGGACGGTTTTGAATATGCTGAGCTAAGCTAAGCTACAGGTAAACCTACTTAGCTGAGGTTGGCATTGCTTAAAGGGGCAAGTGCAGCACTGCTTACCAATGGGCAAATCCATTTAGCTGGGCTACTCATTGCTTAGAAGTCATATTTACACAATGCTTACACATGGTAAGCAGAGCTGTGCAATGCTTAGCATTGCTTGTTTTTAATTATATAGACTATCTGCTGTTTGGCATTGATTCATCATTCATTACATATTATACATTTGTTTACTGTCCCTGAAATCCCCCAATGTGCTTTCATTACATTTATTCATGTGTGGCTATACTGTTTGGGGCACTTGTGTTTATATATGGGGATTTCACAACTTTATTACAGTGACACCTCACATCTGGACCTAATCTAGTACTCTGGTTAACAAATATATGTTATTTAGTAGGTAATACAAAAAAAATAGTTTATGCACTGCTGTCACATTTAAAATGTGAGGTGGTTACAGTGGGATCGAACCGGGAATGGCTGCTCGCAAAGTGTACACTCTAACCACTACACTATTGTAATACTGCTTATGTTGAATATATCTTGCTATTTAACTTCTTGTGCTGTTTAAGTTGGGCTAAGCGTAGCTAAGCAACAGGCACACCCACACAGCTATGCTTAAACTTTATTGCATTTATAAAAAAAAAGTTTTGTTGTGTTATTTTAGCTATACCCTTCAGAATATCCCTGCTAATACTAAGCCATGTACTTTTATTAGTTTCCTGCTTCGTGGTGGACATACCACTCAACCTCTTAAAGCAAAAACTCTGGACCAACCCTAAAATGATGGGGGGACAAATAGGGACAGATTTTAAATATTGCTCTTACAAACTTAGACAGTTGATATAATGATAGATCTTGCATTAGCATGGATTTTCTGAAGGATGTGGAGTCTTTTAAACTCAAATGTTTGTCATTCTTTAATGACTTCAATCCTCAGCTATTTTCCAGAAAGGTACAGATTTTAGGCAGAACACACCAAAAATATGAGACAAACATCTGGACATTCTGCAAAAATCTGTACAGTTGAGAGGTATATTCCTGACGTGTTTGGGGGTGTTATGAGGGTTCTCGCTCATTTTAATTGCCGAAAGGCAATTCTGTAGTGCAGGGGAATATGTATTGTGAGAGCTCTGCTCTCAGACACACCCCCTGCACTAATACATGGCTCTGTGTAAGTTTAACAGCACAGGTAGCATGCCTTCATGAATATGCAAGGCGTGCTGCCGTGCTGTACAGGAGCAGTCCCTGCCGTGCAGGAATAACTTATTCCTTCACGGCTGCTTGCTGAATCCCAGGGACTGTCTTGTGGAATACATGGTCAAAGGTGAGAGTTTGTTGATCTATAAAGCTTTGCTTGGGGCACATAACTTCAAAGACTAATGATAAATGAGACCTTAAGTTACTAGACTACATAAAGGCCTTTATGGATAAAAATGAGTTAATGCTTTCTAAATTAGAATATATATGTAAATAAAATGTGAATTAAATAGTACAGATTCTCAATTAAATGGTGTAGGAAACTCAATTAAATTCTGCAGTTTAAATAATTATAAAAAAATGAGACATAATATAAAAACACTTGTCAAGAATCAATGCAAGTTATATCTATCCATCCATCTATCCATCCATCCATCCACAACTCTTTTTTCCCATTTTTGCACATAGAAAAATGTTAGAAAGTTTGTAGAGAAAGTAAAGGGAGGTTAGCCTAATACAAACAGGAATTGCAATATAAAGTGAGAAAAATGGACTTATGGTATATTTAGAGAGAAAGTCAGGGAAGAGAATTTGATAGAAGCAAGGAAGTAAGTGAAGAAGATAGTGTAAGGAGGCATAAGGAATGAAAAGGTATTTGCTCACATTTAGGGATATAGTCTATCCTAGTTTTGAGCAAGGACAGAAACAGATTTTAGCTAGGAAGTCTTTCAGAGTGGTTTTGAAAGATGGAAGGGAGGGTATTGACCTGATGGATACAGGTAATGAGTTCCAGGCCTTAGGAACCTTGTATTAATACAGACAATGCCCATCAGGTCTGATAGGCTTGTAGTATATAGGTTCATAGGGTTATATTAGGCTAACAATCACTAAGGTCTTTACAAGCCTAGCCATGCAACCCAACCCAGTTTTATTCCAGAGTTCCTTCGATGCTTATATGTTGGGGTATGTTAGTGAAGATGTAGCTAAGGGTTATTTGAGGGGGTATGTTATTTGGGGATTAATTTACTTACTGTGTCACCATGAAAGACATGGCAATCAGACTATGGGAGCATTTGCAATTTCCCATCCATTGATCAAAGTTTCTTTTGAACAGGGTCAGGGATGAACACTGCTTCATGTAGATGGAAAGCTCATTCCATTACGCAGGGCTTCTTTGAGATATATATCGGTCTGTCCAGCAGGTTCTACTCATAGACAAAGTTTAGGTCCTTGGATCTAGTGTTTCTGCTACTGTCTTGTGGATGTGCAAGAGATCCATTGAAGCTGGATCCGTGGATGCCTTATATGTCAGACATAGATTGTCTCTCAGTAACCTGTAGGAGACTGAGTACAGACATAAGACCTTAACTCATCCCCTCCAATAGAGCTCTGGAAGTTTGCACTGTAACTTCCAAGGGACGGAGTCAAAGCTTTTTAATAAAATCAAATTATGTCCTCACATTTTAAACAAATGTTCATATCTCTGCAACTATATGCGCTACTAAAGTAATGTAAATGTCAAAATCTTCAGCACAAACTGATTTTCATAATGGCATTATGTTTTAGACTCTAGGTCCTAAACTGGATTTTATACGTCACAATAGACACAGTAACTATTAAATATATAATATTTTGTAAATAACATGCAATATCTCAGTAAACACCCACGTTACACACATACTGTCAGCAGCATTTTGTTCATCCATTTGAGAGCTTTCATAGGCTAAGCAGTTCTGTCTGTGCAAGATGTTTGACAAGATATTTTGGAAAAACATGAAATTTATGACAATATAAATAAATATTATATAAACAGCAAATAATATCTCTTTATCTATGCTAGACAGAATTCAAGTATAATTACAAGTAATCTCTGTGGTATCCCCAAAGTCTGAAACAACCCACTAAACAAGTATAGTGGGTCCAAAAACAAAACAGTGTAAGAAACTTCTGTGTGTGGAAGATTTTCAATCCATATATATATATATATATATATATATATATATATATATATATATATAGTTAATCACTGTATATTAATCAGATCAGTTAATGGTAGTAGAAGTAATGAACTTAAACTCATCTTAAGTCAAAAAAATAATAAAAATATATAATTTGAAATATTATACAGAATTACTAAGTATTCAAAAGTAATCCAAGCAGGGTAGGCAGTCTCTTTCCAGTCAAAAATACTTTATTAAGTACACAGACAAGCGATCCAAGTAAAACAAAAAATAACAGAGTAATAGTTTCCTCACAAGCTTTTTAACTATATATACACTTTTTATCAAGCAAGGGAATGGTTTATTGTGCTGTAAAACAAAGTGTTATTGGTATACATGTTAAATTCACATCCCTTCCCCTATCAGTGTGACATTTGAGTTGGTCCTGCCCTACTTAGTAGCTGTCATAATAATATAACCCTTATGAACTTTAGATAAAATTAATAATGATGTGTTACCTCTTATTTGACCAGATTAGAAAGTCTGTGATTTTTATCTAAGACAATATATTACATGGCTGGAAGTATATAAGCCTTAGACCATTTGGCAATCTAAAAATATATATAAATATATACACTCTGCATGCAAAAAAATCCATTGTAAAAATCCTATTCTATTTCCATATGGAAGAACACACAGAGAAGTTTCTTACACTGTTTTACAGAATTCAACCATCAATCCAGTTGTTTTATGTTGTATGTACCTTGACTTTGGAATTATTAATGCAAATATGATAAAGCAATATTTGATGCCTAGAGGCATCAATAGGCTGTAACTGCAGAAACACCTGGTGGTATCATTAGGGTATAATGAGTTATGGAAATTTGTGTAGGACAAGGTATTCATTCTCCTGGTGAGGAACCTTTGCGGGTGTTCCGACTGTTGTAAGTGCCTGGTTAGGTACATGCCAAAGGAGAACTGTACTCAGTGATTGGGCTGATAAGGGCCGAGTAGAATGGTACTATTACTTCCTTGGTTGGATCTGGATGCCATACCCTTGCTTATGAGCTGAGAGACATGAATGATTATCTTACTACCTTGGCTATGTTTTGGTTGAATTCCAGATTACTGCCTACATATGTTCCCAAATCCCTAACTATCTGATCAACATTTAAGGGTGTTTTATCAGTGAAGTAATTAACTTGGATGGATGATTTCTCAAAGGGAACTATAATACATGTCTTTGCATTTAGTTATAGTCTGTGACTTTTGCACCAGTCATTTGTTTATGTTAGACCCTCTTGTAGGATGTTGGTGTTGTGGGTGAATCTATTGTAGCTGCCAGTTTATAGTCATCTGTAAACTTGGTGAGCCAGAGACCTTTGACATTAGCCTTGACTTCCGGGAAGTAGAAACCAAACTGGAGCGGGCCCAACACAGAGCCCTGGGGTACTCTGCTGGTGACCATTCTCTTGGTAGAGGTGGTCTCACTAATCCTGGCATATTAGGTCCTATCTGTGAGCCAGCTGGCAATACAGCAAGTTATGTAGGGATGTATGCATGTTGTGAGAGTTTGCCAACAATACCTGAGTGGGGGGTATTGTACTGAATGCCTTGGCCAGGTCAAAGTGGGTGGTATGCTCCATTTTCCCCTCATCCATAGCCATAGTGACCCTCTCAAAGATATCTACCAGTTTATGCAGGCAAATCTTCCCTTAACAAATCCAACCTGGGATGCGTCCAGTGTCTGTAGATTGCCAAAGTCCTTGCTGGTCATTCAGACTGATAGATCTGTCAGACTGCTAGATAGATCTGTAGTTCCTAGGGTCAGTTGATGATCCACCGTTATGAAGAGGGATGACTGTTGCAGCCCTGCATTCACCTGGCATGTAACCTGTTTTGATGCTGTAGCTGAAAAGTCTCTCAAGTGGTCCTGCCAGGTCATGTTTTAGGCTATTTAGATGGATACTAGGGATATTGTCGGGGCTCATTGAAGCAGTGTTTTTGGCCTTAGCGAGCACCTCCAGGACCTGCTCCCTATTCACAGTTGGGGAGGATATGCTAGAAGTGATTTCACATGGGGGGAGCAGGGGGTGAAGTTAGAGCAAAATGTATCAGGCAGTAGATTTGCTATGCCACCCTGATAAGAGAAGGTTGAGGCATTTACCACCAGTTCTGTACACTGCTGAGTATTACCTTTCAGGTTTCTGACATAACCGAAGAAGGCCTTGTATTTGTCCTTAGTCTGGGAGGCTATCCTGACCTCATAATTGGCCTTGTTGGACTTCATTTGACCTCTTATTTTCTTATTTAGTTGAGTCAGAGAGCTATTGTATCTGTGAGAATAGCTCTTTCTGGTTTTGGCCATGAATATTTTCTTTTGTTATATAGCCTGTTAAGGTAAGGATTCCACCAATGTGGTTTATTTGTGGTGTTAGATCTGGGCTTACTTCTGGCAGGTACAGCAGCCTCAATGCAGCCACTTACGTTTGTAAAGGATTTCTGTAAATAATTCTGCAAAGGTAGCTGTGCTCTTGGGATTTAGGGGAGCCATGAATTTTGACAAATTGTTGCTTAATTTTCTTGGATGGCAAAAGCCAGGGTACCATTTGGCTAGGCTTATATAGGCCCCAGGGCCAATAGCCTAGTACCTACCTATGAACTTATAATAGGATGTAGTTTTCTTTAGTATAATTCTTAACTGTTACAGGTTTACTTTGGGTTTCCAGGTTGATTTTTATTTAAAGGGAGATAGCTTTGTGGTCCAAACTTACCAATGAGGATGTGACACAGGGGAGGTGCAACCCTCTCCTATGCTGCTGAGTACTAGGTCCAATATGTTTGATTCAATGGTTGGAGAGTGCACTATCTGGTCTAGTGTGTTTGTGTTGATAAAGTCCAGGAAATGTGCCTGTGAGTTAGAGGCAGAGTACATTTCCCAGTCTATAAAGGTGTAGTCAAAGTCTCTCATAAATAGGGCATTTGGTTGGATGGTGAGCTCCTCTAGGAGGTCTAAGTAAGAGTTGTGAGCTTTGTGGGTCATAGTGGATGACCTATAGCTGGCCAGGACATAGAAGGGAATCTTACTTATGGAGACTTGGACATAGATGAACTCCAGGGCATCATCCTAGTTAACCAACCTAGAGTTGTATTTGCTGCTAACATGGATTTAAAGACCTCCACCTTTAGCCCATGTCTGTGCTGCTGTTCATCTAAATGTGTGGAAGACATTGTAGCCTTCCACTGATGGAGGACTTTCTGTGTCTTTAATCTAAGTCCCGGTAACAGCACAGATGTCTAAATTCTCCAGAGTGAGGAGAGCTTGTATTTTGTAGAGTTTTTTGTTGAGGTTCCTAGCACTGAGCAGTAACACTTGCTTTTTTGGTAGTTTTGTCATTTTGATATTGCCTAAAAAGGCTCTAAGGGGATTGATAAAGTTTTAGCCAACATCTGAAAACCCAGGGGGGACAGGTGCAGACTATCCTTGGCAAAGGAAAGTTGTCTGTTACCCATGTCCTCTGACATAGTCCTGAAGATGACACTTACTGGATAATCTAATTAGCTTTGTAGTAGATTGTAGGATGAGTAAAACACTGACCAGAATCTACCAAATGAGACAGGTCTAAATAACTGAAGCCCACTCTGTAAATAATTATCAGTTAGGTACAAGGTGCTCTATGGATGACTGCAAGAGCAGTTTCTTTTCATTAATTAGATACATACCACTGCAGAAGCTACAGCAGACAAAGTGTACCATCGTGCAGGTAAAATAAAATACATTTTTGAACTATGGAAACTTAAATTCATTATGCAAAAGTTACAAAATAATTGAAGAACTGGAGGGGTAGCCATAGCATTAACAGGGGTAGAAAGGAGCCTGAGGATTACTTATTGATATCAGATGATGTAAAGTTAAAACATAGGGTGACAAAGCAGAAAGTAAGAAAGAAAGTACTGGTGTGCACAGGAAGAAGGAGTGCCAGTAAATATAGAGTTAGTATTCCTCTGTACAGGTGATAGAGAAGATTCCAGCTAGACTATTGTCGACAGTACGTTGGCTTCATTTTATCAGGACATAGCTCAGAGGCAGTACAGGGGAAGGTAGCAAAAGAGGTGTCGGATCTTTACTAGATGACTTATACAGAAAACCTATAGGATCTTATTATAGAAAGGAGACAGAAGGAGTTAAAAAATGAGGGAATTTCAGTGGAATGCATAGATACCAAATGGGCAGAATACACACACACACACACACACACACACACACACACACACACACACATATATATATATATATATATATATATATATATATATATATATATATATATAGACACACACACACACACACACACACACACTCACACACACACACACACACACACACACACACACACACACACACACACACACACACACACACACACACACACACACACACACACACACACACACACACAGGTTCATAGATATTTACTAGGCTAACTACCACAGGGGCCTTTTTTAGCCTATCCATACATCCCAAATCTCTAACAAGTTCTGGGATCCTTAATAAGTGTAAACAGGGGCTAGGAAGGTAAACTATTTACAAGCAGGGGCCTGGAATATGAAACATTTACAGGCTGCCTGTATCCATAAGAGACATAAGTGCCAAATCAGGGATGAATTTCTTGTTCTCCATCCAATTGTCCAAGTTACACTTGAATTAGGTTAGGGAGGAACTCTGATTCACATGGATGGGGAGCCTGTTCCAGAGAAGGGTTAGTCTCTGGGATACATACCTGCCTCAATGGAGTTAATAGCATTTTTAAGGAAATGTCAGTAGATGATTGAAATAACCTTACAGAAGATGTGGGGAATTTAAAACATTGACAGAACTCAGAAAACTGTGGGTTAAAAACTAGACAATTGATATGCTGGGAATAAGAAAATGTTAGGTTGGATTTACATGTTATTCATAAAGGATAAAAACAAAGAAATTACCAGGCTAGGTGGGGCAAGCACTGTTTATCTGTTTTCAAAATATATGCTAAGCAAAGGAGACTTAAAATATATATAGCTATCACTGAGATAAAGAAAGATTTTCCTAACCTGTTTAAAATAAAGACATATGCGAATGTGTTCACTAAGAAAACCTAATGCCTGAAAATTTAAAAAGTTCACCTTCTGCGTCAGTGATGATGTGACAAGTGACTCAAGATAGAGTAACGTAGAAAGCTTTTCACAGAAAGAAGACTTAACTTGGCAGAATGTATTCAAATGCCAGAAGTTCAGTTTAGATATTGCTTGAAAATAATCTAGTAGTGTACTTCTAACTGTAAAATCTTTTTCTGCTATATGATTGGTTAATTGTAATCGTGGGATTTTTTTACCTTGCATATTTAAAATGTTTGGTAATAACTGTTACACTGATGAAGTCCGTTTTATTATGAACACAAACATTTTCAGTAAGTTGTTAATAAATGTTTTATTGTGGATCTGGAGAGTCTCATTATTGTTTCTTCCAAGTTGCCCCTATGAAGTGTGGCAGAGGTCCTCATGTAGGTAATCCTTACTTGGTAGGCTGGCTAGGATGATTTCATTGAATTGGTTTCATCTGCATGGACAAAATGATGCAACCTGGACTTGGATCCCTTTTGACTGCTTAAGCTCTGTAGCAACTCTCTAAGCTAGCTTTTTTTCTATTTTTCGAAGGGTGAAGTGGGGGTGGGTTCTTCTGTCTTGAAAGAAGCTTAGATTTCTCCACTTCTTAATAAATTATCTTTGCATCTATACATCTGGCAAATTTTTCAGCTCTCATTGCAACTTTGTGTGTGTCACCTATACTTGTGAAGCAATTTATATTCTGATTTATACATAGTGCTTCTATATATATGTATATATATATATATATATATATATATATATATATATATATATATATATATATATATATATATATGTGTGTGTGTGTGTGTGTGTGTGTGTGTGTGTGTGTGTGCGCGCCTATAATTTGGTTACTTTTGCCTCTGACTTGGGTTATAATATATAAAAATGACCAAGCCTATAGAAATTCTAAGATCACTTAATCCATTCAAATACTATCTTTGCAGAATTACATGTTAATAATTCTGAACCAAGAAAATCACCATTCATGTTAAGACCTCACTGACAAAGATTTTAATGCATGATTGTTTCACAAATAACTGATGGAACAAGGCTGACTCTAAACATTTTAAAATATAACAAGATGAAAGAAAGGAAAGAAAAAGAAAGAAAAATAAAAGAAGAAAGAAAGAAACATTAAATACATATGCAAGTGGTGCTGTTTTTTGCCTCATATGAAGAAATATGCTAAACAGAATATTAGTATAAGACCTCCCAGTCTTTAAAGAGTGCTATTATTTGTAGGTGGCATATTAAAGTCTACAATAGCAGATAGTTTATCAGTCCTTCACTATTACTGCAGCCCATGACTGTCTGTTCTTGTCTAGTGCCCAAAAATGTGTAACTGAGGTTGTTGTGTTTGAAGTGTTCCAGAAATGATGCTGTCTTTGACAGCAGTCCACTGACTTGACAATGGCTGCGTAGATGCCTAATTATTAGAAGCATGTTCACTAAATGGTATGGTTAGATGCTGAGAATCCATGAAAAATCCCAATATCACAACTTCCAACCAAATATCCACTTCGATATTCAGCTATAGAGCATGTCATTTATTTATTTATTTATTTGTTTGTTTATTTATTTGCCTTTTATTTACTGGGAAAGTCCACTGGGGCAAAGAGAATCCATTTTCAGTGGAGGCCTGGGGAGAAATGCTCCACAATACAAAAATTTATTAGAACAAATTACAAGAGTTGAGTTGCAAAGACTACATTTATACAAAGTACATAGTAAAAAAAACATGGTAATAGTGTAAAGTGTATAGACTTGCGTATCGAGGTACAGATTTGTACACAGATACATAGTAAAACCATAAGAATAGTTGTACATCCAAAGTATCAAGTAAAGATTTACATTGAATAATTTCTCTTTGATCTCTTTTTAGAGTAGTATTCGATGAGCACATAAAATAGCGGCATTAAGAAGTAGTATAGCATAAAATGTTTAGGGAGGCCTAGTGCAGGTGCACACTAGCTTGATGATAGGTGGTTGTGAAGGGATGTTTTAAAAGATGTAGGGTTTTGGGTTGTTCTAATTATTAAAGGCAGAGCATTCCAGTTTTTGGCTATTGAGCATGAGTACAGAAGCTGGCTAGGTGGGAGGTTAGGTTTGTGAACCTGCAGGAGTTTTTGATCCCCTGATTTAAGGGGCCTGTTTGGATGGTAGTAGCTAAATGTAGAACTCATGGTGGGGCTATGTAGAGGTTTGAAGTGCATTTTGTGAGCTGAGATTAGTTGCAAATATGTGAGATAGTTTGGTAGTTCGAGACATTTCAGTGATTTAAGAGCGGTGCAGTGGTAGATAAAGGATTTAGAGTTAGTTGCAAATTTGGTGATTTTCTTGTAGCATATCTTGGGTTTGGATTTTGAAGAGCTATGAATGCTGGTAAGCAGCACGGTGCCATAGATAAGTGAGGGTAATAGGTAAGCTGTTGCTAGGGTTGCTTTTGTGATTGACTTAGGAAGTGATTGTGTCTGTAGAGAGTTCCAAGTTTATGATGTGTTTTGCTAATTTTGTTTTGTATATGAAGGTTGAATTTCATGTGTTTGTCAATTATGACCCCAAGGAGCTTTGTGTGGTTAATGATTTCAATTAAAGTTTTACTGTGAGAGTAGATAGTGAATTTGGTTTTATTTAAGGGGGTAGTTTTCTTGGGGTGAATTATATGATTTTAGTTTTATTACGGTTCAGGGCTAGGTGATTGTTGTGCATCCAGGATTCGGTAGAGGAAAAGGCCTTTTGAGTTATTTGTAGTTGGTCAGATGTGGAGTTGGCAAAGCAGACAATAGTGGAATTGTCTGTGTACTGTATCATGGATCCTTGAGGCAGAGATGAGTGGAAATTATTTATGAATATGCTAAATAGCAGTGGTCCAAGTACAGAGCCTTGAGGAACCCCAGTGGGGGTGTTGACAAAAGGAGAGATGGAGTTTTCCTATCTGACAGCCTGTTGTCTATCAGTTAAGTAAGTGGAGAACCAGTTTAGTATAAGGAGGGAAAGACCAATGTTAGAACTTTGGGTGATTAGTAAAGGGTGAGGACCGATGTTAGAACATTGGGTGATTAGTAAAGGGTGATGACCGATGTTAGAATGTTGGGTGATTAGTAAAGGGTGAGGACCGATGTTAGAACATTGGGTGATAAGTAAAGGGTGAGAAACAGTGTCAAACATTTTAGGTAGGTCAAGGAAGATAGTGGAAGTAATTTTGCCAGTGTCACAGCCTTTGTTGACAGTATTCATAAGGGAGAGAAGGACAGTTGTAGTACTATGGCCAGCTCTGAAGCCATGTTGTGTGGGTGAACGTATTTGGTTGTTAAGACGATAGCGAAGAAGCTGAATATTGATATATTTTTCTAAGATTTTGGAGATGGGGGAAAGAATACCAATGGGTCTGAAGTTAGTGATATCAGTATTATTGCTGCCTTTATGGAGTGAGAGGATGAAAGCCCTTTTCCATCTTTTGGGAACATAGGACTCGAGGAGAAATCTATTGAAAAGTATGCTTATTGATTAAGTGATACTGTCAATGGCCATTTTTAGGTATTCTGAGAGTATTTCATTGAGGGCGTTTGAGCAAGATTTTAGCTTTGGTAGAAGTCTTTTTGTAGTTAACATTGAGGTGCACTTTAGTGTAAAAGTGGGAGTGGGGTGGATATTGGGTATATGGGAAAGTAGGGTGAAGTAGTGGGGCAGCAGTAAGTGGCTGTTTTAGATGGGGAAGTGTGTGGATTGGAGTACTTTGAGAAAATTTTGTATGATGTCAGCTATGGAGTTGATAAAGAAAGTATTCAAAAGAGAGGCTATTTGTTTTGGAGATTTGTCAGAGAGGGGGCTGAGGTAGATTTTTTGCCTGGGTTAAGTAGCGAAGTAATGGAATTCCAAAATTTCTTTGGATTTTGTTTGTGTTGGACTGCAGTTTTAGGTAATGTTCTTTTTTATCTTTGTTGACTATTTCTTTAACCTGGTTACGTAGGTCTTTGAATTTGAGTAGGTCTGAGGTGTTTCTGTGTGCTTGCCATAGTTTCCATCTTTTGCCTCTGGTATGCATGAGAAGTCTAGTAAGTTTTAATAGCCAGTAGTCATGGTTATTTTTGATTCTCTGTCGACGTAGAGGTGCATGACTATTAAGTGTATTCATGAAGGTGCGGTTGAAGTACTCAACAGCTTTGTCCAGAGGAGGATTTTTAGTGATTGCCAATCTGTTGTTTTTAGAATATTGTTAAAGGTTACAGGGTTGAATAATGTCAAATTCGGTGTTTGTTTGTATTGATGTTGACTTTGACAGGAGGGGGAAGCATGGACTATATAGACAGGGAGAGGGTTACTGAGGGTGTTAAGGAGTGTTCTGGCTGAGGATATTTTGGTGGGGTTAGTGACCAGAATCCAGTCTAAAATGGATCTGTTGACATTATTTTTGTTAGATCAGGTTGGGGAGTGAATGAGCTGGATGAAGTTGAAGAGATTAATACTTGTGGCCAACTTGCTGGAGTTGAGTTCTAGCCAGTTAATGTTTACATCACCTAGTATGATGGTTTCATTTTTGATATTGGAAAAAATCCAGGCTAGGATATCATCCAATATGGGTATATTGTTTCCAGGGGTATGTAAACAACAATGATACAAAGTTTTTTGCTGTTCATAGGTTCATAGGTAGATACTAGGCTATCGGCCCAAGGGCCTACATAAGCCTAGCCAACAAGGTTCCCTGGCTTACACCACCAAAGAAAGTTATTTTCCTGTGCCACTGTCGAGCAGAGACACAGAAGTGATCCCTGGAGTGTATTTCCTATTTCCCATCCACTCATCAAGATTTTTCTTGAAGAGTGTTAATGAAGAACTTTGCTTGACATAAATGGGTAGCCTGTTCCAGAGTATGGGAAGTCTCTGGGACAGGAATCTATCCCTCTAGCATGTCCTGTTTATTGTGGTGACAAGGTTTAAGTCCCTAGAGCATGTAGCTTGGAAGGATTGGGATTTCTTTAGGTGTAGCATGTCCAACAACTTTGGGTTTGACATAGCTTTATATGTTAGGCAGAAATCACCTCGGAGTAGGCGATATGCTATTGAGTAAAGCTGAAGTTTTTTGAGACGGTCAGTGTAGAGCATTTGTTTGAGGCCAGTAATCCTCTTTGTGAGGGATGGGTTTAGTAAATGGGACTATATCGTATGTGTTAGCAAACAGGAGGATGACACCTCCTCCTTAATTTTTGGACATGTCTAATCTTATAAAGCCTGTGGAGGGGGGGGGGGTATGTGTCTTTGATATGAGGTTTTAGCCAAGTCTCAGTAGAGGCAATGATGTGTGGTTGTTGTGAGTAATCTGTGCATGAAAGTCTGTAATTTTGTTTTGGATGCTTCGGAGATTTAGGGTTACTATATATATATATATATATAGTGACTTGTGGGAGTCTTTATGGATGGGTGAGGTGGGATGTTTGAGTGTAGTGGGTCCAGGATTAGGGTGTATGTCACCACATAAGGGTATGGTAGAAAGCTTGAGAGTATGATATGAAGGCTTTTTATTAGTGGTGCATTTAGAGAAACTTATTTTATGAATTACAGTAGGGAATGTTAGTCAAATGGAGTGATGTTTAGATATAGTGGAGATAGGTTTTACTTTGTGTTGGAGGAGAGGATATAGTTGGTATAGGCTAGGGGAGATGTCTGAATAGTAGTTAGGTGGAATAGGCCTAGAAGTAGAGGTGGAAGAGGTGGTAGAGAGATTAGTGGAGAGTGAAATGGGGTTAGGAACAGTGAGATATAGTAGAGATGTAAAGAGTGTGGTGAGGATAAGGGAAGGGAGTGTGACAGTTGTGGGTGGGAGCACAATTGTTGCCGTTGCAAGGAAGATGGGGTAGTAGAAGTTATTGGCTTTGCAGAGCTGTGATGTAGTAGCAGCATGAGCAGGAATGGTTGTAGTTCTGTAGTTAGGCAAAGAGTGAGTACAGATAATGGTGTGGTATATATCACGGGGGGGGGAGTGTAGAGTAAGTAAGAGGAAGAAGGAAATGTAGTTGGAATGGAATGTAGTATGTGTGGAATCTATTCTAGTAAACTGATCATTTGAGAGTGAAATAAATAAGCTAAAGTAAACTACTCTAAGTAGACTTAGATATCCAGCTAACTGGAATGAGAAAAAAAATGCATGAGTTATTACATATAAACATAAAAATTGTATGAACCCATCAGTATGTCATGGGGGCCTTACCTTGATGCTGGAAATAATGCTGATAATTTGAATGCACAACAGTTAAAGTGCATGCACTCATGCTCTCTGTGTGACTGTGGGGGGGAGGGGTAGGATATACAAAAATAGTACTTATAAATTAAAATACAACTACAAAGCAGGAGACAGCAGCAAAAACAAACAGCAGGGAAATACTACAACAGTGGGCGATATGTTACTGCAGTGCTAGCTGTTTTACATCCAGTTTCTGTATTATTTCTCTTTAACAAACATCTTACACCCTACAGATTGCTATAGTCATTTTTTTCTCTCATTCATGATGCTTTCTTATTATAATTCTGGTTTCCACAAGCAGAATTTTCCTCAGACTACTTATCCAAGCAATAAGCAATCATACCTCTCAACCTCTTAGTGCAAGAAATCTGGACATATCCAAAATAATTGGGAGACAAAGGCTCAAAAATAGGAACAGATTTTAAATTTTCCTCTTATAAACTTAGAAAGTTACTTAAATAACAGGTTTTGCATTAGCATACATTTTCTGAAGGATGTAAACTCTGAAACTCAAATGTCTGTCATTATTTAGTGACTTCAATCATAAATGATTTGCCAGAAAAAACACACATTTTATAACAGACCAAAAATACAAGGCAAAAATCTGAACATTCTACAAAAATCTGGACAGTTGAAAGGTATGACAATCACACCTGAATGCCTTCTCAACCCAATGTTTATTAGATATGGTACCCTACTTAAAAAATGAACTTATAATTTCATCATTTGATAACATTTTATACAGTCTTAGAAATTCAAGATTCTTAGTCAATCCATTTGTATCTTATGTTACTCTAAACATTCATGACAAATTGTGCTGTATTTGCCATATGGAATCACATTATGCATCATAAAAGACTTCCAACTTCTGGTTAGATAGTGGCATGAAACCACCAGTCGTACACTCTTTAGGCAGTACATCAGCTTCCAGTTTAGCTTCACTCAGTTACACTTACTTGTTTGAATAAACCCAATTAATGCTAAAGCTGCAGAAGCTGAAGGGCTCAGCAAAACTGCAAACTTAATAAGGGAGCATAGCATTCCCCATCCATACTTACTATATCTTTTCAGCAGAAATATAGCTGGCTCAACCAGTGCCCTGTGTTGGTATCACAAACCAGACCCCTACCCCCTAGGCTCTTCAAGGGAAGAGCAAAAAAAATATTTTAGCAATCAGCTTATTACAGTTAGATCTACACTCTTGTAATAAGCCAACTGTAGCTCTCCCCAGCCAAAAAAAAAAAAAAAAACAAAAACAAAAAAAAAAAAACACTTTGCTGTAATAAGCAAATGGCTACATTGTGGCAATTTGCTTATTACAGTTAGAGCCACACCCCTGAGCTTTTCTATTTAAGAGCAAAAAGAAAGAATATTCCTGCTATTGGCACATCCCCTTCCCTCCCTCCTGTCCCAATCATTGAGGTTCTGTTTCTGTACTCTGCCCTGACCCTTCTTCCAAATTTTTAATTAAAAAACTAATTTCTTCTTATAAACTGGGTAGTGCAGTGATGCAGCTGTTAATGCTGTTACCTCACACCAAAATGTTCTCCGGCTTGATTCTCATCTGGAGTGCCTTCTGTGCTGAGTCTGCATGCCCTTTCTGTGATTGCGTGAGTTTCCTCTGGGCACTCTGGCTTCTTCCCACATTCCAAAGACATGCATCTGGAGCATTTCTTCCTGGGCCTCTGCTGTAAATAGGCTCTATCCTAGTCAGATTTTCCCCATCAATAAATGTTAATAAATAGATAAACTGAAGCAAACTGCTTGCTACAAATATAGCAAACAGTTGTTACAGTTTATTCCCTGCCTGCGAGGAGAGCTATGGTGCTCAAGTTTTAGTTAAACAATTAATTAATTAATTAATTAATTAATTCATTCATTCATTCATTCATTCATTCATTCATTCATTCATTAATTAAATTCTTTTAAACAGTAGCAAATTGCTTGCTACAAATGTAGCAAACAGTTATTACAGCTTATCCTGCCTGCATGGAACACTATGGCACTCGGGTTTTGCTGAAAAAATAAATAAGTAAATACATTTTTTTTTTTACTTTTAGCAAACTGCTTGCAGCTGCTACAGTTTGGACTGCACACAGAATGCTACAGTGCTCAGGTTTGTCTACAAATGCAAAAGCCAGTATTGCATTAAAGAGAGATCAGGATCACCTGATCGCACCCAGGGCAGTTGCCCCTCTCACCCCACCCTAGCTATGCTACTGCTTCCCAGAGTAGTAGCACACACTTACTTCTACTATTCAGGGAGCAGAGTTTTACACTTTCAAAATACCACAGATCTAAAGCTGCATAAGCTGAAGGGCTCACCATAAAAGCATACTCAGAAGAGAGGTATACCACTCTCTTCTTGTACTTACTGTATGTTTTCAGATGAGCCAACACCTACTCCTACTGTTCAGGGAGCATAGCTTTCCACATTCACAATACTACAAATCTTAGAGAAACATTCTCTTGCTTCTAGTGGTCAGGAAGCATACCATTCGACATTCACAATCATCACCATAATTCCCACCACTACTGCTGAGGGGCATCCCCACCTTAAATTAACATCTTCAAACTCACAATCATGTTCCTTCAGCATATTCAGAATGAGATCATCAATATACAACAGTCACATTAATGCCTTGAAAAAGTCATACACTGTTCCAGTGACACAAGCATCACCTATCTCATAATATCCTCATAAAAATCTCAGTGGCACCACCATGTCAAAGGACAGCTCAAATCCATGTACAATGGGAACAACTCTGAACCCTGAACCCTGATTCAGGATACACAAGGATATGCTGTCTTCTGTCATAAACCTACCCACCTGAAAGCTTCAACACAACAAGCAAAGTGCATTGCTACTGGCATGGAGTGAGGGGGTCTGTTCTGTTCTCTCCTTGGATAAAAAAGCCTGCCTGACATATAGCCTTTTTGTATTACTACAGGAGCCTAATATTCCCGTCTTGTCTAAGTGTCTCTCTGCTCCTCAGGTGTTTCATTGACACTTTAACCTGCCATCATATTAGAAGCCTGATCCTTTAACTTACAAGGATCTGCCTGCCAATCACTCCTATCTGCATTCAGAACAATGTAGCTTGCTTCCAAACTCCGTTTGTTCTGGTGTCCCCTCCCAGTAAATGCACAACCAAGCCTGGATGCATTTTTACCCAATGATTATTAAGGAAGACATGTTATTTACAAAAGGTACTCATAATCTTAGCATTCAATAATATTTGTTACTCTCTTAGAGATTCTTCATACATTTTAATCAATCTATTTGCACCTTATGTTTCTCTAAAAATGTTCATGAACACGTTGTACTACATTTACCGTATGAAAATACACTAGGTATGATGAAAGACTTCCAACTCCTGGTTAGCCAGTAAAATGAAGACACCAGCTGTCATACCTCCCAGCTCTTCTGCATTTACTAGAGTTTTCTAATTTTAGCTTGGGAATCTGTGTCTGCCCTGGTGCTCTGATTTGACCTTACAAAATCCAACTTTTGCTTTTTCAGCGGCTCACTTGTAGAGCCAATGAGAGAGTGAATGAGACTTCCTGGAGATAGTTATTGTCAAAACATACCAACAGCAGATATGACTCCAATCTAACACTTGCAAGGTCACTTTGTAAAGCCAGTACTACACATCTCTTAAGAAATACTGTTTACAAATCATTCATGTTGTTGACTTGGGGTTTCCTTTTTTCTTTGCCATTTGAAGATTGCTGTGGCATGCTTCCAAATTTTTACCCTCCAGGTATGAAGCAAGACAGAATGTGGTAACAGCATGGTAACCAAAGATCTGTTAGTCAATGGTCTGGTCTGTCTGGAACTATCTTGGTCTGTATTCTGAGTTTTTGCAGAGCTGCCTCTTCCCCTCTTATGGTTGATTCTTTTAGCTCTTTCTCTGCAATACCACAGTGCACTGAAGAAGCCCACTGGCTCAGACTGTATTGTTGTCCCATGAGATGCTGGGAGACAGTATTCTTTCTGCTACCACTGCTTTCCATCAAGTAAGTAACAAAAGTGGATTCCAGGGACAAAAATGTTTCATGATGACTTGTGTATTTGAGCATAGGACTTGGCCTTTTTTTTGATAGCAGTATGATAAAACACCAGATCCTAACAACTTATATTATAAGGTATATTAACTCTGATGCTTAGCCTGAAGTGGGAGAGTTGGAGAGTATATTTACTGAAGAAGCTTGTATAGGTGGAAATGATGATTTTAATTTGTGTGTGCTATGCTTTAGAAGAAGGGCAAACCTGTAGTGGTCAATAACTAGGGGCCCATCGCTTTACTGCTTATAGATTATAATGTCTCGCATAAAGCATAGGATGGCAAGGTTATTGATTGCTAAGACTTGGGTTTTTTTAGAAATTATTAAGTGGAATGTTAGGCATGCTGTAGATCCCGATCAAGTATTATGGAATATATTTTCTTGTGATGAAAAGGTCAATGATTATCCTTGATGAGAAAAAGATCTCTATAAGTGCATTCCATGAAATGTTCTGCAGAAAATTGTTACGCCAAATTTGCTTCTTAGGTATAATATGGTGTATTTTCTAGATGTATGAATATGAACAGGGAGAGTTGTCAGTGGGTTCAAACAGGAGACCTTTTTCTTGTGGGCTGCTGTTTTAGTCCTCTACTGATTGTTATATTCCTTTTTAATGTTTGATATTCACTTACTGGCCATTGTTCTACACTGTGGTGTTATTATTTTCCACCTGTAATGACTTATGTGAGGATATGTGTATATTTCTTAGGAATATGCTGCTATTATAGCTCTGTGTACTTTATCATAGTGCATTTAGGATACATTTCAGATCCAGCTAAGCAGTTCTGCATCAGGTAGCACCATGAGGGTTGTAATTTTACAGACCATGCTGCCCAAGATGGCAGATTTACACATTAAGAAATTTTAAGTGCTATGGTTTTAGTTTTTTTTTGGTAACTTATCAAAGTACACTGACTTCAAATCCTGTCATCCCATGTAAAATATAGCAAAGAACAGAATTTTTTAAGTAATGTGCATCAAAAAATGCAAGAGGTTTTTGCAGTTGGGCATGACCCCTTGCATTCTCACATGTAAGACTGCATCCCCCACCCCGCTAATTTAAATATGCCAACTCTGAGATCACAATACTGGAGATAAAGGGAAAGTTCTCCCGTCTCCCCTATTTAGCAATCTTGGTAAAATACTGCTGATCCAAGCATTCTTTTTCAACATTTCATTCGATAAATGTAATTCAAACAAAATGTATTACAAAAAACAGTTTTTCCACTTGCACTTATTCTGTATTCCCAGAGGAGCATATGCCTACTGGTCAGAGAAAGTAGCTTTACCCATTCAAAATATAAATCACACACAAGTACACTCATGTTCCTACTGATCAGGGAGAATAGCTTTCTCCATTCTCAATCACCATAATACCTGGACAGGTATCCTCCTACCTACTGGTGTATGTATATGGGTGTGCATGTTTGTTCGTTGGGGGGGGCACTCCATGTTCATGTCTTTAAATTCATAATCATGTTCCATCCTCATAGTCAGAATTCCATCTTCTGTAATCAACCACCATCAAAGAAAGATCATATAAAACCTAGTGCCATCCTAATCAAGGAAGCTTCAGTCATCCCATAAGTCCTCATATACCCTCAGCGATATTACTCTATCAGAGGCAGGGTCAAATTCCCCAGTTGTGGCCCAGATACTACAGGATATCTTTGTATTATACCCAAGACATGAGGAGAAAACTAATTTTCTCAGTGAACCTACCTGTCTGAAAACCTCTGCCTGCCAGATCACATTCCAAGCTTTGCATCAGCTGTGCCCTCTTCTACCCTTATCATTTCAGGGGAAAAGTTTCCCAGCATACACTAATCTCCACTACCTATTCCACCTCTATTTCTTGTCTCTCCTCCCTTCTTCATCATTATTTTTATAGAAAAGAATAACTCCCTCTTTCATTAATTGTTCAGCTTGCAGGAGCCTGATTTGCAAATAAAGAAGTCTAGTCTTAACTTTGATATGTCTGGTCTCAGTCATATTCAGTCCTCTTTCTCAAAATATTGGAACAAAATATCACAAATGCATGGTCCCAGGGTACATTTTATATATATATATATATATATATATATATATATATATATATATATATATATATATATATATATATATATATTTATATACATATATACATATTTATATAAACAAAATCTATTTATATATATATATATATATATATATATATATATATATATATATATATATATATATATATAATATATATATATATTTATATATGTATATATAGATACATATAGATCTAGATATATAGATTTATACATACATACACCACACCACACACACACACACACACACACACACACACACACACACACACACACACACACACACACACACACACACACACACACACACACACACACACACATATATACACACAGACATGAATATTTCCATGCTAGATCACTCTCTCTATGCCTTTGTAACTCAGTACCTGTCTCCAACGCAACCTATTTACATTCATGGTCCGGTTTACCATTAAAATATGGAAATGCAGTTTGAGGAAAACAGGTTGGTCAAAAGTGTGTTTGTAAGGTTGAACATAAAATATACGGCATTATACAGTGAAAGTGAGTATACAGTCACTAATATGCAGTCAGTGTGTTGAATCGAGATTGCTGTATAGTGCAGATTGGGAAATGTTCCCTTTTTCTCACTGTAGTGATATCTTGGAGTTGGTATAGCTAATATGCAGGAATGTGGGGTGCAGGGGGGCTTGTCCCCCTGCAAAAAAATGGTAACATGGACCTTTGACACTGGAATGTCCAGTGTTCGAATGTCGATTCCGTGGTTACCATTTCCAACATTTTGGTAATTTGGTATTACCAAATTTAGAGAAATAAGTCTATCAAAATGTGGAACAATGCTTTGATTTTCCACATTTTGATAGTAAGCCTCATGGACAATATTAGTAAAATGTCAGGAAATGCTTAAGTAACAAAGTTCCTTTATTATCATGGTAGAAAGATCTTTATTAACTATTCAATCCAAAATCGATAACCCCCAAATTCATAAACAACAGATATTTCATTCTAAAGTTCACAAGAAGTGCAGTGTGTCCCGCCCCCTTTTTTCTAAAGGAAGACTTGTATCCTTTCTCTAAACTAATAACACTCTTCTATCAACCTTAGCTCCTCATATCCTTTTACCTAATCTATTCCCTCCCCTTTCTCATATATCTGTATTTATCTATTATAAATGGAGTGAGAGAGAGAGATAGAGGAGTTGCCTACCTCTTACTCTCCTAACTTATTTACATTGTCTTCATTTGTCCTTTCCACATCATAACCTAAATTTCAAATTATCTTCCCTCAAGTGGGCTTAAAAATAGAGTCTGGGATGCATATAAAACAGATCATCACCTTGTGTCTTTGCCAAATACACCCCATTTGAGCTGAAACAAGATGAGTGCCCTGTCCTGGAGATCTCACGAGATTAAAATCCTAAACCTTCTGTCTGGGCAACTTACCTTCATGCCTAATAGCAACTAGATGTGTATCATTCCTACAAAGCTATGACATAGCTACAAAGCTATGACATAGCTACAATCATCATCAAAGTAGAATGATAGCACCATCTCTTTTGTTATCATTCTGTCCTTACAAATTATAGCAACTAGTTGTTTCCTTCCACTTCCACAGAGCTTAGCAATATGTCAAGTGTTTCAACTGCATCCAGAGCCATCCAGGCTAAGATAAGAATATTTAATTGATTTACTGCACTTATATTTGCTTTATGCATTGTTAGTTACTGTTTTTGAACATTTTAAAGCATTTATTTAATTCTGTGTCAAAAATAATTTCTCTGTTGTTGTTTTTTTTTTTTTCTAGTTCTGTTTGCTTAAAAATCACTTTCCAGAAGGGAACTCAGCCAGGGACTTAGTTGTGTGGTAGTTGTGTGTTGTTTAATCTGCACTCGAGAGGTATTTTTGTTGTGCTTTTACATTAAGAAATTCCAAGGTCAACCATCTTGTGTCAGAAAGCATTTATCTAGTTTCTCTGTGTTGGTAAGCACTCCATGGAGGTCAAAGTATAGTTGTTTATTGGCTAGAGGGCATAGGAGTCAGTTTTCAAGATTTTTTCTCTGCTATAAATCAGGCAAGTTAGAGTGGAGTTGCTTACCTTGCAGCAGTGGTTAGCAGTGCCCTGTATAGTAGCAAAGACTTAGATAGTAACATTTCCATATAAAATTAGGTGCAGGTCCAAAACCTGTTAAACAATATGGCATTGCATGGAATTTAGCTTACATCTGCAAGCTTGCGCATCAGATAGTACTACCATATCCTAATACTATGTAACCTGTTGCCCTTAACCCTGGAAATTAGCTTGCATATAGTATAGCACTACCATAACCTAGCACTACATAATACCTTGCCCTTAACCCAGAAACTACCATAGGAGACCTCCATTAAAACCCAATCCTTAATCCTAAACAGCCCACCCTATTACATGTCTAGGCAACATGAATATACAATTCTCTAATGTCTCTGTGACTAGCTTTAGATTTGGGGATCCTAAGGCAATGTAGCAATTGTCTCATGTTCTCAGACAACCAGTTAATCATTAAATAAAATAGCACAGAATGTGATAGATGGAAATGCACAACTTCCTTAGAAACAAAAATCTCACATATAGACGAGTCTGTCAAAAATACTCTCAGTGCATCCCTCACACATAACTGCTCACCACACACACACACACACACACACACACACACACACACACACACACACACACACACACACACACACACACACACACACACACACACACATTGTCTTATTCTGTGGCACTTAAACGATACATTCCCAAATCTCAAAGAACGCCACAGCCACCTAATGGCAACACTGCTCTCAAGCAATCATTAAAACACACATGAAATGAAACACCAAATATCTCACATAAGCCTACAAGCAATGGTCCCCTAATAGCATAGCCCATAAAGCAAGCAACTACTTTATGCAATACTGTTATCATTGGAGACTCCATTGTGTGACACACAGATGCCTCACTCACCAGGTTAGAGAAGGAGAAGATAATGGGTAATTACCTACCTGCAGACAGGATCTGCAGTATCTCACACACACACACACACACACACACACACACACACACACACACACACACACACACACACACACACACACACACACAGGTCACTTTCTCCCAGTAACAATATAATTCTGTCATAGTCTATGTGGGTGCAAATTACATTAGACATATCTCCCTGGACCATTTGAAAAGAGGCATAATGGATCACTTGGAATATGTGTCACAGACAGGTATGATAGCACTGAGCAGCATTCTACCTTGATGCCATGGTATAAACATAAAATTATTAATTTTAATAATTAGTTTAATTTCTGGTGTCACTCCATGGGGATTCAATATCTGTCAGCATGGGAAGATGTGGTCAATAGACCATGTTGCTTTGCCAAGGATGTGCTGCGTTTGTCCCCCCAAGCTTTTGGATATTAGCTAAAATTTTATTATCTCCAAACAACATTAAAGTGTTACTGTTCAATGATTGGAACCTAAACAGAAAACTCTACACCCCTCAAGCCCTCCTGACTCTGGAGAATGTAAACATCTGTGCCAGGACCAAGACCAGAAAGACCTGGCATAAAGCTGTAGAAAGTATTCCAGCTGCTCAAGGCAACAGTGCCTTACACATACATAGACAAACAACAGTAAAGACCAGGGCCAAAGGTGGCGGTGTCTTCATCTATATTAGGAACAAAAATACCTCCAGTTTGGTTAAACAGGGTGATACTAAAGCATTTATCAACATGCAAGTCACCCTAGATAAGGTCCAGCACCATATCATGGCTAGCTACAGGTCTCCATCTATGCCTCTAGAGTCTCACAACTCTTACCAAAACCTACTAGAGGTGCTCACCATCCAATCAAGTACCCTATTCATGGTTGACTTTAACTACCCCTCAAGGAATTGGGCAACCTACACTACTTCAAACTCTCAGGCACACTGCTTCCTGGACTTTATTAACACAAACCCTGGAACAGATAGTGCAAGCACCGACCAGAGTATCAAACATACTGGATCTGGTACACACCAACATGGGAAGCACTTCCACCCCCCCACCCATCACAAAACTATCTCCTTTGAAGTAAAAACCCAAAAAAACTTAGCTAAACTAGTAACAGTCAGGGACTATTCTAAGGCAAACCACATCCTATTAAGTGACACTTTGTCAAAATTCAAGACTCCTCCTAATCCTGAATCCATAACAACCTGTGCAGAATTGCAAAAAAAGCAACGCAAATACAACTCCAAAGGTAAATGGTGCACTAAACAGTTCAAAAGTAACAAAAAATGCAAAGAGTGAGCCCAACACACATTCCATGGCTAAAAATATTTATTAAAATAGAATACAAAAATAATAAAAGTTGGTGAGCACTTTCACAACATAAACACTTGCTTCATCAGACCAATTTAATATTACACTTTAGTGAAACATTTAAATAAGACAGTGTCACCTATCACAGGAGGCATAACAAAGCACTGTAACCAATCACGTTACACATTTACTATCCATCTGATGGCCATTCAGTAGATGTAACAATGAAAACAATCAGAGAAAATTTAAAGTAGAACATTACTACCAATGACAGAGGGCTTAATATAACATTGCAACCAATCTCACTGCACATTTATTAACCTTTTAGTCACTTACAACATAGTAATGCAGCCACTCAGATTACTTAGTGTAGTATTATAGCCAATTGTATAGGTTCCTTACAATGAATTTTCTACCAGTCATAAATACAAGGGGAAAAACAATGTAACCAATAATATTGCAAGGTTACTAGCCAGAATACAGCCATTCAGGTTTTACTTAGTTTCATAGGTCCATAGGTTCATAGGTGTTTACTAGGCCAACTGCCAGAAGGGCCTTTTTAAGCCTAGCCATGCATCCCAAATCTCTGGCAAGTTCTGATACCCTTGATAAGTGTAACCATGGACCTAAGAGATGAACCATTTACATGTTACTTGTGTCAATTAGAGACACAGGTGTCATACCAGGGATGCATTTCCAGTTTGCCATCCAGTTGTCTAAGTTGCACTTGAATTGGGTTAGGCAGGAACTCTGCTTCACATGGATGGGGAGCCTGTTCCATAGATGGGGTAGTCTTTGGGATACATACCTATCTCTTCAGCAGGCCCTATTTGTATCACAGGCAAGGTTTAAGTCTTTAGAACAGATAATTCTGGTGCTGTTTGTTTTGTGGATATGCAGGACGTCCATCAGAGTGTGGTCTGACAATGCCCTGTATGCCAGGCATAGATCTCCCCTCAAAAGCCTGTAAAAGACAGAATACAGGGATAGGGCCATGAGGCGGTCTGCACAAGACATTTTACTTATGCCCTGTATTCTTTTAGTGAGGAACCTCTGTGGACATTCCAACTGTTGGATATGCCTGCTTAGGTACATATCAAAGGGGACATTGTACTCAATGACAGGTCTGATGAATGCCGAATACAGTTGAGCAGTGACTTCCTTGGACTTAATAGGTAAATAATTGCTTAATTTGCCTTCAGTGTATTCAAACCCCACACTTACTGCACAGGAGGCTGTAACTCTACCCACTTGGCTACATGGATAGTGTAGACTTGTAGACAATTACAGCTAATTTATTCATCCCATCTAAAAACACTCTCACTGGATGCTGCAGTGTCATACTTTAATAATACTTTTCTAGATGTACTCAACAGCCATGCACTCCCTTGAACCTTTAGAATCGAGTCAAAGTATGCTCCTTGGTTAACAAAGGAAACATATCTACTTCTCAAAACTAGAGATAAGGCTTGGGCAAATTACCAGTCTAACAAAAACCAAACCACCCTAGCATCCCATGCAAACAACAAGTTAAAAACTACAAAAAAGCCTATTTCATTACAACCAGCATAAATATAAAAACAATATCAAAATTTTGGGGCTTCCATAAATTGACTTCTACAGCCAGGTCAATCCACAACTCCAGCACCTACCACTACAAATAACATAGACAGTATAGCTACTCAATTGAATACATACGTCACAAACTCTATACTAACTCTAACCAAACTAACATCAACTCGCCACTTAACCATTTCCAGTGATCCAAAAGACCCATCTAATACCTTCTCCTTTAAACCCATACAAACCAGTACCATAAAAAAAATACTAAACAAACTTAAAACCTTCATTTCTCACTGCTGATAAACTACCTTCTAAGTATCTCAAGATAGCTGCTGATGCCATCCCTTATCCTCTTTCTGTTTTAATCAACCACTCCTCAACTGAACAGTATGTACCCAAAATATAGAAAATAGCTCATATCACACCCCTTCATAAAAGGGGGAGGTTCTGTTCAGAGCTTTCCAATTTTAGGCCAATACCAATCTTATCTGCACTATCAAAAATATTAGAAAAAAATGTTCATTCCCAGTTCCTGGACTATCTATTATCAAACAACCCTTTAACAAATTCTCAGTACTGCTTTTGACCACACCACAGTACTACTACAGGACTCCTATTATCAACCAAAGCAGAAATAATGGTGATCCAGTGTCCTCCATATTCTTGGACATGTTCCCAGTATTTGACACTGTGTCCCATCAATAAATACTCAGTGAACTCTCACCCTTAGTCTAAGCCATTCAGCCCTCATGGTTTCATAGTTAACCTACGTGAAAGACAGCAAGCTGTAAAATGGCAACATGATTTGTCATCACTATTACCTGTTTCACTAAGCATTCCACAAGACTCCATTTTGAGTCCACTCCTTTTCAGTATATTCACCAATTAACTGCACAGAGCCACCCAACAAGCTGCAATCATACAGCATGCTGATGACTCTACCCTCATCTTTTCAGCCTCCTCACTCTCTAAGCTCCAAAAAATAACCCAGCTTTCCTTCACAGCAGTAGAATCGTGGCTCACTGACTCTCAGTTAATTCTCAATCCCAATAAAATGAAACATGATTTTCGCAAGTAGCAGAACCTCAGACCTCCAGTTCCCCTTTCAGATAACTTCTTCTAACAACACCAAGATAGAACCTATACCACACATCAAGCTACCTGAAGTCACAATTGACAATAATATGAGATTGAAAAACACTGCTCTCTCACCATAAAAAAAGTTTATATAAGACTAGGTTCTCTTTACAGAATTAAACCTTACCTCAGCAGCTCCTCAAGACAGACTATTGCTAGGGCTCACTTACGTTCTACTCTTTTTTATGTTTCACCTATTTTCACCAACCTGAAGAAAGCTGAACTAACAAAGCTTGATGCCTGTTACAATAAAACTGGCAGATTTGCAACCAACTCTCCATGTAGATCCCATCACTGCACTGTCCTACACCAACTAAAGTGGCTAGAGCTACCTAATTGCCTAACTCTCATCCAACACTCAGTGGCCCATAGCATAATATACCAACCTTATAAATGCTCTGCACTCTGTAATCTACTTCAGCCACAACAGAAGACATCTGAAATCCTCTGACAAATTCCTGTTACAAGTCTCAGAAGCTAACATTTACTCTAGAGATGCTCTTTACTCTAATCAAATCTCCAGGATTTGGAACTTAATCCCCCAGCGCATTCTAACCACTGCCAATCCCTTGCAGTTCAAAGTACTCCTAAAGTCTCACCTATCTATCTCTTGCCTTTGTTTTTGTCTAACACCAGGCTGACTCTCTATGCATTCCTGTTCAGAGTTTTTACCTAATTCTGTATATAAGTCGAACTCATCTTCACTACATTTCTCCGCAGTTCACATCTTCAGTTTGTCCTAGATGCTCTTTAAATCCCTCTCACTTTCACCCTGTTTTCCTTTTCTATATCTTAGTCTGTGTCTTTTAAACCACTAAGCGTGATCTTTTATAGTCTACCTTAATTTCAATAAGCATATGACATATGATGTATTGTTTAATACTGTAATGTATTATTAACACTATCTTTTTTTTTAATAATATGTTGTTGTGTCTTTCTGCTTTTCCCGGTTAGGGGTCGCCACAGCGGAGCTCCGGTCCGCTGATGATTGGCAGTAGATTTTTACGTGCTGAGTTGCCATCCCTGACACACAACCTTCAATGAAGGTACGCCCATTCATGCATGTCTCCAAACAGAAGACGCTCTAGCTGAGAATCGAACAGGACAACTTCTTACTGTGAGGCGACGCTACCGCACCACCACCACTGTAGTTAACTTAATGTTTAACAATACAATCATCAATAAGCAAGTATTATAAATCTTTATATACACTATGTACAATTGACTTGAACAAAGGAGGGGAAAAATTAATAAAATATATGAAATTAGTAACAAAAAATTATAATATTCAATTAATAAAGTATAAAGTTACACATTATTATTAACACTATCTTTGATGTCCAGTTTGTGCTGCTTTTGCTCTAATTTCCTTGTTTACGATTTTTGTAACTTTGTTATGCTACTACTGTATAAGCTTTAAAATTATCTCTCTGTTACTTGCTTTTGTACATGGGGCTTTTCCCAGGCCTTGACTAAAATGGGCCTGTGCTCAGTCGGACTATCCCAGTAAACAAACAACTTCTTCTTCTTCTTCTTTTGGCTGCTCCTGTTAGGGGTCACCACAGCAGATCACCTGTTTCCATTTCTTCCTGTCCTCTGCATCTTGCTCTGTCACACCAACCACCTGCATGTCCTCTCTCACCACATCCATAAACCTTATCTTAGGCCTTCCTCTTTTCCTGTTACCTGGTAGCTTTGTCCTTAGCATCTTTTTCCCAATATACTCAGCATCCCTCCTCAGCACATGTCCAAACCAACATAATCTTGCCTTCCTGGCTTTGTCTCCAAACCTCCCAACCTGGGCTGACCCTCTAATATACTTATTCCTAATCCTGTCCACCCTCATCTCATCTGTCACAAATCACTCCTGACACTCTTCTACACCCACTCCATCCTGCCTATACTCTCTTCTTCACCTGTTTGCCACACTCACCATTACTCTGAACTGTTGATCCCAAGTATTTAAACTCATCCACCTTCGCCACCTCTACTCCCTGCAGTCTCACCATTCCTCTAGCCTCCCTTTCATTCACACACATATATTCTGTCTTAGTCCTGCTGACCTTCATTCCTCTTCTCTCTAGAGCATATCTCCACCTCTCCAGGGTCTCCTCCACTTGTTCCCTACTCTCACTACAGATCACAATGTCATCTTCAAACATCATAGTCCACGGGTACTCCTGTCTGATCTCGTCTGTCAACCTGTCCATCACCATTGCAAATAAGAAAGGGCTCAGAGCTGATCCTTGATGTAATCCCACCTCCACCTTAAACGCATCCATCACTCCCACCACAGACCTCACCGCTGTCACACTACCCTCGTACATATCCTGTACCAGCAAACAAACAACAAATAAATAAATAAATACATCTACAAATCCAAGCATATCTTATCATATGCTCCAAAAATTTCTAACCAAGAAAATTAGGTGACTGTTTATATTAGGACACACCAGGATACTGAGCATCAAGCCTCAGCCCCTGTGTGAAGTGGGCCAACATTGTAATTATAATTACACATTTCTTGTTTTTCAAGTTGTTCTTAACAAGATGGAGATTAAAATGATAGTGTAACATCCATCAGGGGCTTAACCTCCCATACCTCCCACATCATAGAACTACAAGGCAGTGGAGCTTATAATTGTGCATAACATGGGGTACAGGGGATGGAAGCCTCTTGCTGGATGTGTTAATCTTTCACACTAATTAAGTCATTAGTGCCGGTTATTAGTTTCAATTTTTTTTCCCTTAAAACTTTTTAGTGTTCACAGAATAAAAGTAATATTTAAAAAACATCCCAACCACCATGCTTAACTGACTGTACCAATGGAATGTTATTCAAGTCAGCACTGTCTACATCTGTGCAAACTACGATGGTGTGTCCTAAAGTAAACAACTGGTGAAAATTAAAGATCTTAAATCCTTCAACTACCTCCAATAGATTAGCATGATTGTTCTTATAGATGGCAGCCTATATGTTGCTGTGAGGTGACCATTGCCTTGCTTTTTGACCCACTAAGGACCCAGTCCTATTTGAAATCCTATTTCTTTGCAAAGCCAGTGGCTCTACATACACCTGCACAAGACTTCAATCTGAACCAACAAATGCACAAGACTCATTGGAGAGACAGGTTCCTAAATCAACGTATTCCTAACCTATGGAATAAGTTACCACTACAGGTCAAACAAAGTGCTGCTTTAGCTACCTTTAAGGCTAGTCTTGATGACAAATTCACCACCCTAACAGGTACAGGCAAAAAGAATCTGAGGGTATTGCTACTCAATGCTAGAAGTCTAAACCTCAAAATGCACTCTCTCGAGGCACTCCTTAAAATGGAGAACATCGACATCTGTGAAGTGACAGAGACCTGGTTCAAGGCTCCAGAGAGTACCCCTGCATTACCAGGCTATAATTCATACCAGACCTTTCAGCCACCTAACCTGGACCGAAACACTAAAGGCGGAGACGTGTCCATATTCATTAAGGATATCCACACCTCCAGGCTAGTTGCTCA
>NC_056729.1:1105935989-1106035989 GCF_019279795.1 Protopterus annectens | reverse complement strand
ACGTCTACTTTTAAATTTCAAAGTTTCAAAACTTCGAATGTCTTATGGTCGAGAATGGTAGGAATGATACAAAAAAATCCATATTACTAGACAAAAAAATATTTCTGCCATCTACAGCAGAAACACCACAACAAGCCACAGAAGTTCTGGGCGGGTATTAACAAACTCCTCCACCCAGGGCAATCCACAACTCCAACCCCCTCAGCCCCAACCCAAAAATCACCAGAGTCCATTGCCAACACCTTCAACAGTTTCTTTACAGAAACCATCCAGGCGCTTGCTAACAAACTTAAACCCACTTGTCCTAATACTGAAACCCTTAAACCCAGCGACAATCTCTCCTTTAGCTTCCAAAAAGTTCTGACTTCACTCATTAGTGTCCTAATTAAAAAACTCAAACCAGCCACCCTTTCAACTGACCTCCTCCCTGCAGACTACCTGCAAAAAGCTGCTGATGTTATAGCATACCCTGTCTCTATTTTGATAAACAGAACCATAACTGAAGCCTCTATCCCGTCTATCTGGAAAATATCACGTCATACCACTCCACAAAGGAGGCAGCTCCACAGAGCTGTCAAACTATAGACCAATAGCTATCCTTTCACCTCTGGCTAAAATTATGGAAAAGTATTTCCATAAACAACTCTTACATTACCTTATTCAACATAATCTTCTGGCCAACTCCCAGCATGGATTTAGATCACAGCACAGTACCACCTCAGCCCTTTTCTCCTTTTCTAATGTCATAAATTCCAACAATAACAACAACAAACTATCTTCTGCCCTATTTCTCTATCTTTCCAAGGCCTTCGACATGGTTAACCACCAGCTACGCTTACTTACCCTAAATAAAATATCCCTAAATAACCATGCCATACAGTGGTTTCAATCTTATCTTAGTGGAAGACAGCAGGCTGTCCTTTGGCAGGACAAACTCTTGACCCTTCTCTCCGTTACCCTTGGTGTCCCTCAAAGCTCCATATTAGGTCCCCTTCTTTTCTCTCTCTTTATCAATGACCTCCACACTGTAATCCCAGACACAACCTGTATACAACATGCCAATGACTCCACCCTGATTTGCTCAGCCTCTACCCCTACAGATCTCCTTAACTTAACCAGAAAACCTTTAATACAGTGAAAAACTGGATCTCTAATCAACAGCTGATATTAAACCCTAATAAAACAAAGCTATTGCTCTTCTCCCCTACTTGCAAAATCTCTCAACCTTCATTTACTATAACATCTAACAATGGGACTATAATCTCACCAGATATGTATATCAAACTCCTGGGTGTTATAATAGACAACAACCTCAAATATGATATGCATGTAAACCAAACGATTAAAACCATTAATAAAAAACTTGGCTCCCTATACAAAAACAAACCTTTTCTCACCCCTCTAGCTAGGACTGCCATTGCCCGTACCCATCTGCTTTCAACTCTACTCTGTGCCTCACCAATACTCACTAACTTGAACAAAACTGATCTCAGCAAACTCTCTAGCTGCTATAATCAAATTGCCAGATTTGCCACAGGAACTCCTTACAGGAAACACCATTGTCAAAACCTAAACCTCTTAGGATAGCTAGAATTCCCCAGGCTAATTCAATATAATCAACTTACTGTAGCATTCAAGGTTATTAACCATCCAGAAAAAATGGCCTCCCTTAAAAACATTTTCCATCCCTAGAAAAACGCTAGGCCACTTTGTTCCACTACAAAACTTTTGGTTCAATCTGTTAAAGCTAACAACCTATCTGGAGAATCTTTGTTTGCAAATTCAGTAGGCAAAACCTGGAATTCACTCCCATCTGAGCTTACTCTGAAGCCCTCCCTTAATCAGATCAAAAAAAAATCTAACCCAGTATTTTAAAACTCACTGGTTATGTCCTTGCTCTAACCCTGATGAAAGCCACATCTACTTCCATATCCCTGCAATTTTTTATTCACAGAGACTAACCTCTTACACTAGAAGATTTGAAAAGAGAAACTGTAACATCTTTGCAGATACTCTGTATACAAGCTGCACCTATAGGTTTGATAAGAGAAACTGTAACATTTGTATATATTTCTGAATTTAAACTGTATGCTTCATAGGCTTGAAATGTGAGACAGTAACTTGTATGTTAATACAATATATTTGTGCATATACTGTAACTTGCTTGTCTTTATCTGTTTGTAAGTTTGGAGCTTTTCTCCCTGGGTCTCCGCTGAAAATGGACATGTATCCAGTCAGAATATCCCGGTCAACAAATGTAAAATAAATAAATAAATAAGATTGAAGTTTTGAAACTTCAAAATGTAAACAAAAATAAAAAATAATTTTTTTTTTTACATTTTTGCAGGGGGGCAAGCCTGCCTGCACCCCCACACCCCCAGCTAATTAAATATACCAACTCCGAGATCAAACTACAGTGAGTAAAACAGCAACTATACCATTCCGAGGTATAAGGCGATCTCCATTTAAACAGTTTCAGAACTTCGATCTTATGGTCTCGATCATAAGAAATGTGAAGTTTTGAAACTGTGAAATTTAGAAGTAGGCACACACACACACACACACACACACACACACACACACACACACACATACAAACTCTCTCTGACAAGGGTATGAGTGATACTGTGTAAAAGTTAGTAATCAATCAGTATTTGACTTGCAAGTCTGAAAGCATTTTAGAAATTATATTGCTTGCAGATTTGCAAATCAGGGATAGAGCATCTACTCTTACATGCAACTGATCATGCACCCTTAAAGAAAGCCAGACAAGATAGTTGCAAGCTGTTAGTGGGTGAGACTGACACTGTGAGATGTGCAACTCAGTGCCTGCACACTGTGCATGTAGTTGTTTAAGCAGACAGACTGGCTACTTAAAGGATTGCATACACTATTTGCAGGGACATATTGGCACCTGTGCAACAGAGTGCCAGTTTCACCCCTTAACAGTTTGTGCCTTGGTTAATTGTCTCTTGACCCACCCTTGCTATGATTCTGGTTCTCTGTGCGTCTGCTCTGGGATTGTTGGTAATGAACATTAGGATATTCATAAGCTGGGTGCTTCAGAGTGTTAGTAGACTCTGCATTTTTATATCGAACTGCCTAAAAAAACAGGTGAAACGTATTTACAGCTAGAGGAATCTGTCCTCCTATATTACAATATATTCCTGTTTTAAGTCCTTAAAATATACCATGGCATTGAATCTAATACATGTGACATTATGCTTACACAGAATATAAAATGTTCTTCTACCGTTATCTGCTCTCTTTCACCATCATTTTTTTTGTCCTTTTTTATTCTAGCAGTATTTAATTAAGTAGAACTAAGATGCAGTCACCTTTGTTTGTAAGCTGTTCTAAAAAAACCTCCATACTTTAAGGGTGTGCATACATAACTACCTCCTGAATGGCAAATGGATATTTAAGACCTCTCTGTCATCCAAGAATCTAGAGGGCAACTTCCCCTTTCACTCCTGTCATAACAGATATCCAATAATCATATATGGCAGCCTTCATCCTACCGCCAGGATATCAGATGAGATTCTTAGACTTCTCTGTCATCCAGTGGTTAAGATGGCAGCTTCCTCTCTGATCCCCATTATGTCATAATCTGTCCTGGTGTCCACTAATGTGGACACCATGGTTTTAACAGTGATTTTGCATTTAAACCAGGGAAAAAAACTACATTCATCAAGAAACCTGTGAACAACCACCCCGAACCTCAGAGTCATTAAATTCTCCTCAAAGTGCAAAATCTGCTGTGTAAAGTAACTCAATTAGTTATTTTAAATAGGAATTCCCAGCAAGCCAAAATAACAAATAAATGCATAATACACTTGTGGCATACACCTGAAAAGCCCCAAATACCAAAATTAAGAGAAATGATGTAAACAAATATGTGTCTCTACTATACAATTCATACTTTTTTTTACTCAAATATTTTATTTAAGTTCAGTAAAATATTATAACAATATAATGACATTTTTTAGAACATAAATTTTGAATGTGAAACACAATAACTGTTTACAATATATCCATAGGCCTGAAATGAAGTATGAGATATTTTCAATAAGTAAAAAAAAGTTGTTTATAAAAACATGAATGCTTATAAGAAAGAGTAAGAGTCCATTTGAGAAGTTTCAATAAGAGATCAAAAAACCTTTATCCAAGGATTGATGATGAAGTTCTTCAGATAAATTCTAAGCTCTTTTGTTCTGGTTTGTTTATATACCAATTCTTTTAACAATGTCAGGAGATCTTTAATATTCTGAGAGGTAGTAGAGTTCCACTTTCTTGTGATACATTTTCTAGCTACAGCTGGAATTGCCCATAAATTATATGAATTACTTTTAGTCATAGTAAAATCTTCATTTATATTGAAAAAATGTTGTCTTAACATCAATCATAAAAATCATAAAAAAATGTGAAACCAATCTTCTTTGCAAGGTTCTAAACATCTCCAAAAACTAGCATTCCAGAGTTACTAAATTTAGTTATTTATCTGGAGTTAAAAAAGCACTGTGAAGAAATTTTCAGGTAAAAATGATTCAATATTGAGCCCAAGATGTGGATTTAGTAGAGGATAACATTTTAGCTTACTATATTTGAGAATAATTAAAAGAGAGACCTTTAGTTATAGAGTTCCAGTGTTTAGAAGTAAAGGTAGTCTTATATTTTATTAGAATATTATATAACTTGGATGTGAGGGTATTAGCCTTAAAATTGTTACGTAATACTTTGGCTAGATAAAATATTAAAGAGGGGTGGTCCAAAAGGGATGAGTTTTTAATAAGTCTGCAAAGATATTGTGAGTAGGTTAGTATAGTTTGTAGTAATGACCAATCTTATGATGACAAACCATAGTCTTTACACACAGAGCTGTCTGAGGAGGAGCACCTGATCTGTGATATATAGCAATAAGTAGCCTGTTTTTTTTGCTTATTTGTAGTAGTTATTGCTTATTCTAGATATTTATAGCAATTTTATTGTATACTGCATACTTGTGCTGTATTTCATAGATAATGGCTCACTGCTGGTTTTCTGCTGTGTTAAACATTTCTATAGTGTTTTCTGCCTAAAATAGTTTAAGTAGTAGCTGTAATATTCTCCATATTCCTGATTGTGTTGTGGGCCTGGTTGTTTGTTAGAGGCTGTTTTTTGAGCTCATTGTCCAGGCCATCTTAGCAAAAACCATCCCCTACTTCAGTGAGAGTTTAGTGTTTATAGTCATTGTCTAGTTGGGTTGCCAGGTTTATGGCTTGGAGAAAGCACCTCATTGGTTCCTTTGAGCTTTTTTTAAAGTTGTTTCAGGTTACAACTTTCTGTTACTTAAGAAGTTAACTTGAGTGTCTCAGCCATTACACACAGAGCTGTCTGAGGAGGAGCACCTGATCTGTGATATATAGCAATAAGTAGCCTGTTTTTGTTGCTTATTTGTAGGAGTTATTGCTTATTCTAGATATTTATAGCAATTGTATTGTATACTGCTTACTTCATAGTTTCATAAGTTCATAGGTTGGTACTAGGCTATCGGCCCTAGAGCCTATACAAGCCTAGCCGTAACAATTCCCTGGCTATTTCTTCCCACACTATTTACTTCCCTGGACCCCTGTCTAGCAGGGTGACTGACGTGATCCCTGGGGTGGATTTCCTTTCTCTCATCCAATCATCAAGGCTCCTTTTGAAGAGGGCCAAGGAGGAGCTCTGCTTGACATGTATGGGCAGTCTTTTCCAGAGTATTGGGAGTCTCTGGGTCAGAAAACTATCCCTCCAGCATGTTTTGTTCATTATGATGACAAGGTTTAGATCCCTGGAGCGTGTGGCTCTGACGGATTGCGATTTCTTTAAGTGTGGCATGTCCAACGGCTCTGAGTTTGACATGGCCTTGTATGTTAAGCAGAGATCGCCTTGGAGTAGACGATATGCGACAGAGTATAGCTGGAGTTTTTTTAAGGCGGTCAGCATAGGGCATCTGCTTTAGGCTTGTGATTCTTTTAGTGAGGTATTTCTGCAGCCTTTCCAGTTGTTGTAGATGTCTTGAGAGGTACATACCAAATGGGGTGCTGTATTCTATAATGGGTCTAATGAGGGATGAGTACAGTGGGACAATGACCTCCTTTTTTCTGGATGAAAAGCCCTTAGTGATGAAGTGTGCCACATAGAAGGATTTCCTGACTGTTGTGGCGATGTGGTTATTGAAGGTGAGACCACTGTCCGCCTGTGTCCCTAAGTCTCTTATCCCACTTTTGGTGTTTACTGTACTGCCACCTATGTGGTAATTCACAGGTACATGTTTTTTTCCCAAAGGGGATAACTATACATTTCTTGGCATTGAGCTTGAGCCCATGGCTCTGGCACCAAGCATCTGTTTCTGTAAGGCCCTTTTGTAGAGTATCAACATAATTTGAGGATTCAATAATGGCTCCCAGTTTGCAGTCATCTGCAAACTTTGTTAGCCAGAGTCCCTTAGTGTTGGCCTGTACTTCAGAGAAGTAGATGCCAAACAATAGAGGTCCCAGGACTGAACCCTGAGGTACTCCACTTGTTACTTGTCTGGAGCTGGATTTGGAGTCAGCTACTTTTACAGTGTGGGTTCTGTCAGTAAGCCAGTTGGCAACCCATTGAGTGATGTAGGGATTAATGCCCAGCTTAGTAAGTTTATCTATGATTCCAGAGTGGGTGATGGTGTCAAAGGCCTTGGCAAGGTCCAGATAGGCTGTGTGGACTGCCTTACCCTCGTCCACGGCTCTGAAGACTGATTCAAAGAAGTCAATCAGGTTCAGGAGACAAGATTGGCCCTTCATGAACCCAAACTGGGTGGGGTCCAGTGTTTTAAGGTTGTCAATGTCTTTGTTTATAAGTTCCATGATAATACATTCCATGGCCTTGCAGATCAGGCTCATCAGACTGATGGGGCGGTACTTCCCGGGATCCAAGGTGGATCCCCCATTGTGGAGTGGGATAACTGTAGCTGTGCACCACTCAGTGGGCATGAAGCCTGAGGTGAGGGTATGATTAAATATGACACTTAGGTGAGGTGCCAGTTCATTTTGTAGTTCATGTAGTGCACAGCCCAGGATGTCATCTGGTCTCATGGATGCTGTATTCTTAGCTTTGGAGAGTGCTTTTTTTACCTGTGTGGCTGTTATTACCAGAATTTGGCAATCTTCCAGTATTGAGATGGGCCCTTTAAGGGGTGAGAGGGGGGTGAAGTTGGCACTGAATCGATCGGCCAGGATATTGGCAATATCCTTGGGATAAGTATATTTAATGCCATTAAGTTGTAGCTCAGAGCAGATCTGAGCATTGCCATTTAGATTCTTGACATAGATATAGAATGCCTTGCGGTTGTCTTTGGAATCTTTGGTAATTTTATTTTCATAACTAGCTTTTGAGGATTTTATGAGGGATCTCAGCTTCTTACTGAGGCTGGTAAGGGAGTTTTTTTACATCCTGGGACTTTCCTCTTTTCTGCAACAGTTTCTTCCTTTTGTTGTAAAGTTTGTTTATGGCAGGGGGACCACCAGATTGGCTTCCTTTTTTTGGAGGAGAGCATCTTGGTTCTATTTGGGATGGCAGAATTCATGCATGAGTGGATGTGCTCATACAGTACCTTAGAGTAGGATTCAGCAGTTGAACTTTCAAATCCTGTCTGCATGGGTGCCATGAAGTTTGTCACTTCTGACTTGAGTAGCATGAAGTTGGCTTTGGAGAAGTTTTTTATGGAGGTTTCCTTACTGGGGGGTGGGGGTGGGATGTAGATGTTAAGCGTGATTAGCTTATGTTCTGACCTGACCAACGAGGGGGTGACCATAGGTGTGGAGCATCGATTTCCCATGTTGGTAATGACCAGGTCTAGGATATTGGAGCCCCTGGTGGGACTATGGATTAGTTGATCTAGGGCATTGGAATTTATGAATTCCAAGAACTGTTGGGCAAAGGTGTTGGTACACAAGTAGTTTTCCCAGTTAATGGCAGGGTAGTTGAAATCACCCAGTATTAGGGTGTTTGGTTGTATATTAATATTTTCCAGTATGTTTAGAAAGGTGTAGTGAGAATCTTGGGGCATGGTGGGAGATCTGTAGCAAGCTACAATTTGGATTGCAGTCTTACCTAGTGTTAGTTGCACCTGGAGAATTTCAGACGCATTGTGTTGAGCAACTATCCTGGTCGTGTGAATATCCTTGGTGAATATGGACACTCCTCCACCTTGTACTGTATTTCATAGCTATTGGCTCACTGCTGGTTTTCTGCTGTGTTAAACATTTATGTAGTGTTTTCTGCCTAAAATAGCTTCCCACCCTGCCTCCCTATTGGCATCTTGTCTTTATACCTGCTGGCCTTTGCAGTTGCCCACCCCTACTCTAAATTTGATCTTGGACACTCCTCCCAGTCTAGTGTCATTAGCTCATTCTACCTAATACAGAGAGAACATCTGAGAAGGCCAACCCACATAGTTTCTTTCTTTCTGTTCCTCCTTTCCCCCTTTCTTAAATTGCCTGAATCTCCTTGTGTTCTGACTGTGCTTCTCAAACATTTTGAGTATATTTTAGTGCATTTATTAAAACTGTATTTGCCTTAATATTGCTGCAACTCAAGTACTCTAGGTTACACTGCATCAGAATTGTTTTAGCGTGTTTTAGCTGATTTTCTGTATACATAGACTTTTCTGTATATGTGGACTACCTACTTATTCTACTGTATTACTACATCTTAAATCATTTTTCAGTTGTGCACTTGCCTTGCTTCATTTAAAAAGTTTTAAATTGCTCATTTTGTAGAGTTTGATTGCATTTACTGTTTAGGGCTACACACCCAAGTGCGTTAGCCTTTTCTGTGTTTATTTACTATATTATTCTTTTGTTTAGCCTGTTTTAATTTTAACCAAAAAAAATATTTTCTTCTTTGCTCGTTTCCCACCTTTCCTAGCTGGTATAGTCCAGATCCCAGGCTTTGCTGGTTTCAGGACTTTATTTTCTGTGTTCAGAGCTATCCAGACCTTGCTGTGGTAGAGGGAAGTCCTACTGCTTACCAGTAGGAGTGGTGAACATTGTACTTCCTATCTAACACTAGAGGAGTGGTTTCCAGCTCTGGAATTGTAATTTTATTAGCCATTTTTGGCTGCTTTCTACCCCTTTCAACTTTCTGGCTTAAAAATGCATGTGTTTGCAAATTTTTCGCATCGTACAGTACTGCGGTGCTACTAATAACTCTTCCAGGTGCCAGAAAGTCTACTCTTCAAATTGTCCCTTAGAATTAGCTGGTTTCTCAGTAGTAGCACTAAAATCTGAACCCCTGTGACTAGCACTTGCTCTAGAACCTGCTGGAAAGCACTAGGAAGCCTTAAACTGATACAAGCACTCAACTCTCCTTGTTAATAAGGAGAAATTAATTGTAGGCACTAAATAGCCTATAAGTGCAAAGTACCCTGCAAAGGTAAAGTAAAACAGCTCTTGTACTTTACAATAAAAGTACCTAAACAGGCATGTCCAAGGGTCAGCTTCCGGTGATTTCTCCTGTCCACCTGGTGAATCTGGGCATACTGGGGCAATGAAACAACTGCCTCATGTACACAGACAACCCTCTCCTCCTACCACCCAACACTACAACCTGCGAGAGATGCACTTACATAGCCAAACTGGAAGCAAAACTCTCTCCAGCCAGGATTGTGCTAGACAGTCAAGAAGAGAAGGTTAACACCTGCACTACACCTGAAGCAACACATAGCCCTTCAAAACCCACACCATCAACACCCACACATAGCAACACTAAACCCACATATGCGGAGGCCCTTAACATTAACCTGCCCAAGCAACAAGGACCTCCGAAGCTGAAATGCAAACAAACACGGGTCACTACCAAAGTGCCACATAGCTCACAACACCAGTGTGCCACCCAACAACAGCTCCTAAGGCAAGTCATAGGTGACTCAGTTTAAACTATTTCTGGCTCCGCTAAGTCTGCTCTTCAGTTTTTCCCTTAGAACTGCTCTACTTTCAATTTAAACAGTCTATTCTCTATCTGAAAAGCCCAGCACTTGCTCCTAAAGCATTTTTACACAGGTAAAGCACTATTAAACAAAAAGAAAGCACTACATCCACCTACAATCCTCTTGAGTACCCATTTCCCTATAGGTCCTTTCTGACTCAGTTACACAGCAATCCCTTACACTATTCTAGCATGTCGAAGGGTCAATTACTGGCATCCTCTCCAGTTCAGCTGGTGAATCTGGTAATCTTGAGGCAATGTTACAACTGCCTCATGTACACAGACAACCCTCTCCTCCTCCCAACAAATACAAATATATGTGAGAGATGCAACTATATAGCCAAACTGGAGGCTGAGCTCTCTCGACTCAGTACTGGCAAAACCAGTCAGGAGGAAAAGGTAACCACACACACCACAAACCCAGTCTCACATAGACCTATCACAACTGCAAACCAAACACATAAACACACAAAAACATACTTGGGGGCTCTAATTAAAAATCTACCAAAACAACAGAGGCCTTCAAAGCAGACATCCAAGCAAACACTACCTCAAAACATAGCACATGCAACACATAGTTCACAAAGTCAGTGTGTCAAACAGTCACAGCCCTTAAGGCCAAACAACATGCCTGATACACTTGTAATAGGTGACTCCATAGTCAGACACACTGACATCCCGCTCACCAGACTGAACAAGGAAAAGGTTACAGTAAGCTGCCTGTTGGGCGCTAGAATCCGCCACATAACACAAGCACTCAAGTCACTCCAAAGCAAGTACAAATATGACTCAGTCATTGTCCATGCCGGTGTGAATGACCTGAGACGTACCTCCCTGGACTACATGAAAAGAGATATAGAGGAGCTCTCTGATTATGTAGCCCAGGACGGTATGACCCTGACCCTGAGCATCATCTTATCCTCACCAAGAATGATGCCACAGTACAAAGACAAAATGATCAGCTTTAACAATTGGCTCAATTACTGGTGTCATTCTAAGGGGATCCAATGTCTGTCTGCTTGGGATGACATGCTTGACAAGCCACGCTGCTTCGCAAGGGATGGCTTGCACCTGTCACCTATGGGCTTCCGGATATTGGCCAAGACTCTTGCCACCCCCATAGTGCCTTTTTTAGGCAAGGCTCAAAAGACAAACCCACCTCCCTAGAAAACACAAGTGGAAAAAAACTAAGGGTAATGCTGCTCAATGCCAGAAGTCTAAACCTCAAGATGCACACTCTCGAAGCCCTCCTCAGTATGGAGAACATCGATGTCTGTGCAGTGACTGAAACCTGGTTCAAGGCTCCTGAGAGCACCCCAGCACTACCAGGTTACACCTCATATCATGCTTTTTGTCCCCAAAACTTGGACCGAACCACAAAAGGAAGGGGAGTATCCATATTCATCAAAGATACCCACACCTCCAGGTTAGTGGCAATGCACTAAGCATCGGAGACCATCCATGTGCAACTAACCATAGGCAAAACTGCCCTACAGTTTGTAGCATGCTACAGACCACCCTCTCAAACTCAGGAACCCCAATCAGCCTTCCTGAAGACACTGGAGAGTATGAGTGTCTCTCAAAATACCATCATATTGGGAAACTTCAACTACCCAAACATAGACTGGGAGCATTACTCAAGCCCAACACCCTAGCCCAAAGGTTCCTAGAATTCATAAACTCAAATGCGATGGAACAACTAGTCACCACTCCCACAAGAGGAGATAATATACTAGACCTGATCATCACAAACATGGGGACACAATGCTCCGCACCGGAAGTATACCCCTCATTGGTGAGATCAGATCATAAATTAATCTCACTGGAAATCCACATCCCGCCCCCACCCCCAGCACAAAAGACCACAGTGAAGAATTTCTCAAAAGCTGACTTCACACTTCTTAAGACTGAAGTGGTATCCTTCAAGGCCACTGGACCAGTGGAAACCACAGCCCACACTGCTGAATCCTTTATAAACGCTTTCTACGGACACCTTCAAGAATGCATGGATCATGCAATCCCAAATAAAACCAAGACCCATTCCCCCAAAGGCAGGCGTCCTGTCTGGTGGACCCCAGCCATTAACAAGCTTTACAACAGGAGGAGGAAGCTACTACATGACAGAGCAGAATCCCCAAAAGGGAAGGCATCTCTGATTAGTACTAGCAAAAAACTACGATCACTCATAAAATCATCCAAGGCCAACTTTGAGAGAAAAATCACAAAAGACACTAAAGACATTCACAAGGCCTTCTTTAATTATGTTAGAAACCTGGGTGGAAACTCCCACATATGCTCAGAGTTAGTCCAAAATGACAAAAAATACACTGAACCCACAGACATTGCCAACATACTGGCAGACAGGTTCAGTGCAAATTCCCCCCCCCCCCCAAAAGGAGAAATATCTATCCCAGCAGAGTGTAGCCTCCCTGACATCTCAGATGCCCAGGTGAGAATTGCCCTCTCCAAAGTTAAAAACACAGCATCAATGGGACCAGATGGTGCCCCGGGTTGCGTGCTACATGAACTCCAAGAGGAACTAAACCCGCACATAAGGCTGCTTTTTAATCTTAGCCTTACTACAGGATACGTACCCAAAGAATGGCACACAGCAACAGTGGTCCCACTCCACAAAGGTGGTGCTTCTATGGACCCTGGAAATTACTGCCCCATAAGCTTGACGAGCCTGGTCTGCAAAGCTATGGAGAGGATCATTATGGAACTCATAAACAAAGACATTGGGGACCTAAAGACACTGGATCCTACCCAATTCGGCTTTGTCAAGGGCAGATCCTGCCTTTTGAACCTGGTTGACTTTTTTGAAACAGTCACTAAGGCCATTGATGAGGGTAAGGCAGTTCACACAGCCTACCTTGATCTTGCAAAAGCCTTCGACACAATACCCAACTCGGGCATCATAGACAAGCTCACCAGCTTAAATGTAAACCCATATGTCATAAGATGGGTTGCAAACTGGCTCAAGGACAGAACCCACAAGGTCAGAATTGCTGGAGCCATGTCAGACTCTAAGCCAGTCACAAGCGGTGTCCCACAGGGCTCGGTCCTGGGACCCCTCTTGTTCGGCATTTATTTTTCCGAGGTGCAAGCAAACATAGGAGGATTGTGGCTGACAAAGTTCACAGATGACTGCAAACTGGGTGCCATAATTGACACTCCAGCGGACACAAGCATCCTTCGGAAAGGCCTCATAGAAACAGATAACTGGTGCCAGAGCCATGGCCTTAAACTGAACGCCAAAAAATGTATAGTCATACCCTTTGGGAAAAACAAAGTACCCACAAATTACCACATAGGTGGTAATCCATTAAGTACAGAAGAAGTAATCAGGGACCTAGGGACCCAAGTTGACAGTAACCTCTCATTTGACACTCACATTGCCAAGGTGGTTAGGAAGACCTTCTATATTACCCACCTTATCATGAAAGGATTCACATCTAGATCAAGAGAGGTCATTGTGCCCTTATACTCTTCCCTTATCAGGCCCATAATTGAGTACAATGCCCCATTTGGGATGTACCTTACCTGACACCTGCAGCAGTTAGAAAGACCCCAAAAGTACCTCACCAAGAGGATCAAGAGTCTCAAACATATGTCATATGCTGCCCGGCTGAAGAAACTCCAGCTCTATTCAGTCGCATACCACCTACTCAGAGGCGATCTATGCCTGACGTACAAGGCCATGTCCAATCCGGAATTAATGGACATGCTCCACCTCAGAAAATCCAAATCCACCAGAGCCATGAGAGTGAGAGATTTGAACCTCAACACAGAAATAAATAGGACGTGCTGGAGGGACAGATTCATAACCCAGAGGCTCCCTACACTCTGGAACAGAATCCCAGTCCATGTTAGGCAGAGCCCCTCACTGACTCTCTTCAAGAGAAATCTTGACAAGTGGATGGGAGATCGTTGGTTTACCCCGGGGGTCATCTCTGTGTCACTACTAGACAGAGGCACAGTAAACTAAACCCTAAATGGGCATAGTATTCTCATTCCAAGGGGTGGCGAAAGCCACACACACTCTGGCTAGGCTTATAAATGCCCTAGGGCAGATAGCCTAGTATGAACCTATGAACCCATGAACTCTATAGTCAGGCACACTGATGTCCCACTCACTAGGCTGAACAAGGAGAAAATTACAGTCAGCTGCCTGTCGGGTGCCAGGATCCACCACATAACGCATGCACTCAAGTCAATCCACAACAAGTACAAATACAACTTTGTCATTGTCCATGTTGGAGTGAATGACTCCCTGGACTATATGAAAAGAGACATGGAAGAGCTCTCAGATCATGTGGCCCAGGCAGGTATGACCCTAGCCCTGAGTAGCATCCTGCCTTCATCCAGTATGATACCACAGTATAAGGACAAAATGATTGACTTCAACAATTGGCTAAGCTTCTGATGTCATTCAAAGGAGATCCAGTATCTGTCTGCCTGGGATGACATGATCGACAAACCACGATGCTTTGCCAGAGATGTTCTGCACCTGTCACCACTGGGATTCAGGTTAAACCTCTTGCCACCCCTATAGTGCCTTTTTTAGGCAAGGTTCAAAGGACAAAACCACCACTGTAACAGATACAAGCATGCAAAATCTGAAGGTAATGGCACTCAATGCTAGAAGTCTAAACCTCAAAATGCACTCTCTCGAGGCACTCCTAAAAATGGAGAACATCAATATCTGTGCAGTAACTGAGACCTGGTTCATGGCTCCAGAGAGCACCCCTGCAATACCAGGCTACAACTCTTACCACACTTTTCGGCTACCAAACCAAGACCGAAACACTAAAGGTGGAGGAGTGTCCATATTCACCAAAGATATTCACACCTGCAGGCTAGTTACCCAACACAATGCATCTGAAATTCTCCAGGTGAAATAACACTAGGTAAGACTGCAATCCTAATTGTAGCTTGCTACAGATCCCCCACCATGCCCCAAGATTCTCACTACACCTTTCTAAACATACTGGAAAATATTAAGATACAACCAAACACCCTAATACTGGGTGATTTCAACTACCCTGCCATTAACTGGGAAAACTACTCTGGTACCAACACCTGTTCCCAGCGGTTCTTGGAATTCATAAATTCCAATATGCTGGATCAACTAATAGATTGTCCCACCAGGGGCTCCAATATCCAAGACCTGGTTATTACCAACATGGGAGACAGATGCTCCACACCAGTGGTCCCACCCTCATTGGTCAGGTCTGACCATAAGCAAATCACCCTTGACATCCACATCCCATTCCCATCCCCCAGTAAGGAAACATCCATAAAAAAAAACTTCTCCAAAGCAAACTTCGTGCTACTCAAATCAGAAGTGACAAAGTTCATGACACCCATGCAAACAGGAGCTGAAAGTTCAACTGCCGAATCCTACACTAAGGCACTGTATGGGCACATCCACTCATGCATGAATCATGCCATCCCAAATAGAACCAAGAAACACTCCTCCAAAAAAAGGAAGCCAATCTGATGGTCCCCTGCCATAAACAAACTATACAACAGAAGGAAGAAACTGTTGCAGAAAGGAGAAACTTCCCAGGATGCAAAAAACTCTCTTACCAGCCTCAGTAAGAAGCTGAGATCCCTCATAAAATCCTCCAAAACTAGTTATTAAAATAAAACTGCCAAAGATTCCGAAGACAACCACAAGGCATTCTATAGTTATGTTAAGAATCTAAATGGCAATGCTCAGACCTGCTCTGAGCTACAACAGAATGGCATTAAATATACTGATCCCAAGGATATTGCCAATATCCTGACAGACTGATTTAATGCCAACTTCACCCCACTCTCACCCCCTAAAGGGCCCATCTCAATACCAAAAGATTGACAAATTCCAGTAATCATGGCCACACAGGTAGAAACCGCACTCTCCAAAGCTAAGAATACAGCATCCATGGGACCAGATGACATCCCAGGCTGTGTACTACATGAACTACAAAATTAACTGGCACCTCACCTAAGTGTCATGTTTAATCATAGCCTCGTGTCAGGCTTCGTGCCCACTGAGTGGCACACAGCTACAGTTATCCCACTGCACAAGGGGGGATCCACATTGGATCCTGGGAACTACCGTCCCATCAGTCTGACGAGCCTGATCTGCAAGGGGATGGAACGCATTATCATGGATCTTATAAACAAAGACATTGGCAACCTTCAAACACTGGACCCCACCCAGTTTGGGTTCATGAAGGGCCGATCTTGTATCCTGAACCTGATTGACTTCTTCTAATCAGTCTCCAGAGCTGTGGACGAGGGTAAGGCGGTCCACACAGCCTATCTGGACCTCGCCAAGGCCTTCAACAACATCCCCCACTCTGGAATCATAGATAAACTTACTAAGCTGGGCATAAATCCCTACATCACTCGATGGGTTGTCAACTGCCTTACTGACAGAACCCAGACTGTAAAAGTAGCTGACTCCAAATCTAGCTCCAGACAAGTGACAAGTGGAGTAACTCAGGGTTCAGTCCAGGGACTGCTCTTGTTTGGCATCTACTTCTCTGAAGTACAGGCCAACACTAAGGGACTCTGGCTAACAAAGTTCGCAGATGACTGCAAACTGGGAGCCATTAATGAATCCCCAAATGATGTGGATATTCTACAAAAGAGCCTTACAGTGACAGATGCTTGGTGACAGAGCCATGGGTTCAAGCTTAATGCCAAGAAATGTGTAGTTATCCCCTTTGGGAAAAACCATGTACCCATGAATTACCACATAGGTGGCAGTGCACTAAACACAAAAAGTGTGATGAGAGACTTAGGGACACAGGTGGACATTGGTTTCACCTTCGATAACCACATCGCCACAACAGTCAGGAAATCCTTCTATGTGGCACACCTCATCACTAAGGGCTTTTCATCCAGAAGAAAGGAGGTCATTGTCTTACTGTACTCATCCCTCATTAGACCCATTAAAGAATACAACACCCCATTTGGTATGTACCTCTCAAGACATCTGCAACTTTTCTATGCCTCACCCATCTTCGTAAACCTTTGAAAAGCAAACCTAAACAAATTAGCTTGCTGCTATAACAGTATAGCTAGATTCGCCACAGCCTTCATCTTCAAACACTAGACTGGCTAGAACTACCCAATCAACTCCAGTACTACCAACTCATAGTTATTCATAAAATTCTCTACCAACCTAACAGTACACCCATTCTGACAAATATTATCACCCCTTACAGCAACCTAGCATCCCTCTGCTCATCCAACAAAATGCAAGTACAATCTGCCAAAACCAACAACTCAGCTGGAGAATCTTTATTCTCCAACTCAGCTGGACAAAAATGGAATGCGCTCCCCCCCAGATCTTACCACTATAGCCTCCTTACCCCAATTCAAAATATCCCTAAAGAATCACCTAAACAAGCATTGCCTATGCCCATGTCTAAACCCAGACTAACCCAATATACATACAACTCTAGTAGGTAAATTATGCAATAAAAACAACTTCTTTATCTTATATGAATAAACTTTCTAAACCAAACCCAGCCAGACTATATATACTTCTCAAAAACGTTTAGAAAAATATTAACTAAACCTAACCTAACTTGCTATGCCAACCATTCTAATGATTTGTTTCTAACTCCCTATCCTAACTATTCTAATGCCTTGTTTTTAACTCTTCTATAGCAACCTGTTATCCTACCCATTCTAAGGACATGTTTTAACCCTTCGACATCTAATTCCCAATAACTCCCCTTCTTAACTAACCACCTTTTTTTCTCCTGGTTATCATTCATGACATCAATCTAGGTATCAAGTCATTCTATACACTCAAATGCTGTGCAATCATTTCTGTACATATTTCATACTATAAACCTACAAAGATCTTAAACTTCAATGTAACCATATATATATATATAATCACCTTTTTAAAATTTTACATTTTTTTTCAGTGTAACCATGAATATTGATTGTCATCTTTTGTACACGTGGAGCTTTTTTCCCCGGGCCTCCGCTGGAAATGGACATGTATCCAGTCGGACTCTCCCGATTAACAAATGTAAAATAAATAAATAAATAAATAAATAAATAAACAGCTGGAAAGGCCAGAGAAATACCTCACTAAAAGAATCACAGGCCTAAAGCAGATGCCCTATGCTGACCATCTAAAAAAACTCCAGCTATACTCTGCGGCATATCGTCTACTCAGAGGTGATGTCTGCTTAACATACAAGGCCATGTCAAACCCTGAGCTGTTGGACATGCTTCACTTAAAAAAATCCCAATCCCTCAGAGCCACATGCTCCAGGGATCTAAACCTTATCATCACAATGAACAAAACATGCTGGAGGGATAGTTACCTGACCCAGAGACTCCCAATACTCTGGAATAGACTGCCCATACATGTCAAGCAGAGCGCCTCCTTGGCTCTCTTCAAAAGGAACCTTGATGATTGGATGGGAGAAAGGAAATTCACCCCGGGGATTATGTCAGTCGCCCTGCTAGACAGAGTCCAGGGAAGTAAATAATGTGGGAAGAAATATCCAGGGAATTGTTATGGCTAGGCTTGTATAGGCCCTTGAGTCAATAGCCTAGTACCAACCTATGAACCTATAATAAGTTGTTGGGTATGTAATATCTTTAGATCTTTTTATCCAGTTTTGCCAGCAGTTAAAATTCTTAACTTTATTTATTTTACATTTGTTTACTGGGTAATGTCAGACTGGACCTGAGGCCCATTTTCAGTGGCAACCCGGGAAGAAAGTCTCCAAATAAAGAAATTTAGCATAGAAAGACAGTGAAATTAACTTCCCATGTATTAAAAGTTTTGAGATGTAATTTTTCTGGAAAGTTCTTTGTAATTTTGAAAGTTATTAGCAAATGAAACCAGATTTTATTATCTACAATAAAGAATTAGCAAATTTCCTGAAGCTGTTAAGGATATGGTTATAGAATTTACCCTTGTAGGTTTGGTTATATTATATTGTACAACATAGCAGAGTAAATGCCAACATTTATTAGAAAAGTTGCTTAAAGGAATTTAGTTAGCAAAGTACCTTCATTTAATAAAATGATAAAATATAGGGATTTCCAGTTGGAATTATAATTTGGATCAACCTAACTTATGAGATCCTTAAATAATGATACTGTGATGTATGTGTCAATGTCTGGAAACTTTATGCCACCCTGATCCCATGGTCTAATATGATATAAATAAGCAATTCTATTTCTATCACCAATCATAAAAAGTGTATTAGTTTATTTATATTTTAATGAATTTATTTCCAGAGAAGTATTAAGGGCTATAGCAATATATTGAATCTTTGTCAAAAGAATCATTTTTATCAACTGTAACCTGTCTTCAATCTATATGGTTATTTTTTAAAGATATAATATGTTTGTAGTTGATTTCTATTGTCTTTTCTATAGTACTGCATAACACTATGCCCAAGTAGTTCAGGGAACTTGTTTGTTCTCCAATGATGTTTTGAATGCCAGGATTTTTTTATTTATTATGATATGTTTAGATTTCTGTTTATTAAAATGAAGACCAGAAATTCTTTCAAAATAATTCATCATGGAGTCTAATTCATATAAAATTATTTTGAGGTTAGGTAAAGTAATTAAAATGTCATCCTCTAAAAGTATTACTTTAGAGTTATAATGATTGTAAATGCTAGTCCTTATAACATTGTGTTATTTCATATCTGAGAAGCAAAGACTTCTATGGCAAGTGCAAATAAAATAGAGAATAGCAGGCAACCTTGTCTTTAGTTATTGGTATATATTCTGAGGTAAAGAGACCTACTTTAACATATACTAAGTTATTTTTATAAATATTTTAACATAGTGATGAAAGAAGAGAAAATGCTAGTGAATTTAATACTCCAAAAAGATAGTCCCAGTTGACAGAGTCAAAGGCCTCTTTTATATCTAAGCTAATTAATAAAGCATCTTCATTTTCTGTATTTAAGACTTCAACAAGAGTAAGAATTATTTTAATATTATCACAAGTATGTCTTTTGTAGATAAATCCTGATTGGTCATTGTTTATCCTTTCTGAGAGTGGGACTTTTATTCTGTCAACAAATATGGACATGAATATTTTGATAATCATTGTTTAAGAGGGAAATAGTTCTGCAAAAGCTACAAAATTTTTTTTGGGGGGGGGGCTTTATTAGTTTTAAGAATAGAAGTAATCAGTGAGTATCTCCAGGATGGTGGAATAATGTTTTGAGTTTACTTCAATCAAATATTTGTGAAGTAAAGCTATGATAGTTGAAGGGAATAGCTTATATATTTCTATAATAATGCCATCTGCACCAGGGGCATTATTAAGTTTAAATTTCTTAATTTTATCTTTAACTTCATTAATAGATATTTGCTTCTCAAGATCTATTTTGATTTTGTCAGGGATTCCCTCTAAATTGAGAGACAATAGTTCTTTTTCAAGAGCATTGTTTTAAGCTATTAGAATTGTAATGTTTAGTATAATGGAATCTAAATGCTTCAAGAATATCACCTATGTTGGATGCTAGTTTGTTGGAAACCATGTAATAATTTCAAATATTTTTTGACTTAAATTGAATTTTGGCTCTCACTGATAAATTATGCATGCATTTTTGTGTTGAAGCATAACAATTTAGTTTTAATCTTTCTAATACCAGTATTTCTTATTTGATTCATCTATTTTCTACTTACCACCCCTGACGATAGGTGTGCGGAACTGGACTTAATTGTTGAAAGTTGTGATTGTATATTTTGCATCGCTGAGTCCCATTCGTTTAGTTTATTTCTATACCAGGTGACAGTTTTACCATACATATAGGCTTTCAGGGTGACCCAAACCATTCTTATATTAATATCATCTGTGTGATTTACTTCCAAAAAGAAATGCAATTCTGTTAAAAGCCAAGGTTTAAAGGCTTTAATTTTGATTATATAAGTTGGTATTCTAATTATGGAAATTAACTTAGAAAAATCAAGTTGCAACTTCATTGTGAGACAGTTATGATCAGAAAGAGGACATGGGAGAACAGAAGAAGGTGATTTTTTTTAATTTAAAGTTATTAGAAACTAGAATTCTATCTATTCTTAGCTGGGTTTTGAATCTGTGATCCATATGAGGAAAAATAGTAAGTTATTATGTTTGAAATTGAATGGATCATACAAGTTGAGGTACTCAGACCATTTTTTAAATGTTTAGCTGTAGAAGTGAATCTAAGTGGACGTTTGTTTGCAATGTCAGAGCTATCCACAATGCAGTTGAAATCTCCTCCCATTAGTTATAAGATCCAGGTGGCTTTTTGCAGTTGTTACGCCTAACTCTAGGAACAAATAAAGGTTAAGAAATGTCCAAATTCTGTTATTAAACTTTAAAAATAATAATGGCTAATAATCCTTCCAGATCTTCATATTCATATATGGTTTGGGAATTTACAACATTTTTCTTCCATAAAATCATGACTCCTCCCTCTTGGATTTATATGAGGAATGAGCTAATACTAAGTAATTCTTATGGCTCCAAATATTTTTTCAGTCGATTTAAAATGAGTTTCTTGCAAGAATACAACTTGCGATTTATTAACATTTAAATATCTTAACAAGTTTAAGTGTTTCCTTAGATTGTTCAGACCGTTAATGTTTAGGGAAGTTATAAACAGAGACATAGATGTATATGAGAGTACTTAAAAATATAGAAATCATGACTCCCCTTTCTTGGATTTATATGAGGAATGAGCTAATACTAAGTAATTCTTATTACTCCAAATATTTTTTTCAGTCGATTTTTTTTTCTAATTTAATTTTATTTTTATTTGGACGGCACAGTGGTGCAGCGGTAGCATTGTTGCATCACAGCAAGAGGTTCTCCGGTTTGATTCTCAGCTGGGGTGCCTTCTCTGCAGAGTCTGCATGTCCTCCCTGCATTCGTGTGGGTTTCCTCCAGGTGCTCTGGTTTCCTCCCATGTTACAAAGACATGCGTCTGGGCCTCCGCTGAAAATTGGCTCATTCCAAGTCAGACTTTCCCGGTTAACAAATGTTAAATAAATAAATAAAAAAATAAATATAGTAAGCAGTAACTGATGTTTTAATCACAGAACTCTTTCGAATATATAAAAACACATCGGTATTTGTAAGTAAATATAGTATACCTGAAATGACAATAGCTGTACTTGTAAAGTGTAGTATTATGAATTCGGGCCTGGCTAAAAAGGAAATAAAAAGATGATGTAGAACATGTAATCAAAGAGAATAAGATTTTCCAAAATCAAACATGGAATTATTAAAATTCCCAATCTGAGAAATATACTAAGATCTGTCAGACTGCTTTCCATAGCCATTGTAACCATGTCCAGCAGCTCTAATATATCTTGTAAGTGAGACTTATATAATTGAATTAACTTAATCTGAACAGTTTTAACTAATGTAAAAAGGAAATATGTAAGATATAAACTTCTCAAACATCAGACTGTTATTCTTATTTCTTATATATGTAAATAAATAAATAAATAGTAAATACACCTCTTTTTATGAAAGTGAATAGGAATAGAAAGATTCAAATGGTTAATATAGATTATATTGACTAAATAACCAGGTAACTGCACACAGAAAGAACAGTTTTGTTAAAAATGTAGCCATTCAGTATCCATTTCTTTCCAGGTATGAGCCTTATTGTTACTACTGGCTATTATGAGTGAATAAAAACATAAGTTTTAAAAAGCATCTGTGCCTCAAGTGTAAATTAAAATAAAGAAATTCACTAATATGAAGTTGAGTGTTCCATGTATATATTGTCATAGGTAAAATTAAATAAACTACTTAAAATAGTAGCTGCCTTTTCTGGCTTATTTTAAATTAACCAAAAAGGAATTATTATAAGTGAATCATTTTGTAAATCTAGCTCATGTTCTCATATGTCATCAAAGAAATTTAACTGTCACTTCCTCTAAAGGCTAATAGAATGTCTTTCCATATATTTTTATGTTTTGAGGTTGTACTCACATTACATTTAAAAAATAAGCTTATTAACAAATAGTGTTTGACATATGATAGCTTGCTGCAGCCTTGAAACTTAGTAAAATTAAATTTAATGCTAGTATATATGTATGGTAACTGAAATACTTTTGGATTCAAAAACTAAACATCTTAAATCAAACATAAGCCAACTACATGTATTTGACAAAAGTTAACTATTTAAAGACATGTCTAAACAAATAACAGTTAACCATAATGGTTTTGTAATTTCAGGCAATCAAGGCTAAAAAAACAGAGTATTTGAATCAATGGGTGCTTCATTGAAATAATTTCCTTTTTTCCTACTTCCTGTGTGTAACATATAAAAATGGCCAGGGAGTTTCTCAGTTAACATGTTGGAATCTGCATGGTTTAAACAGCTCGTGATACTCCTCAAGGTAAGCAAAGCTTCACTTCAAGTTAAGGATGTGATTCTAAACTGAAAACATTTGTTCTGAAAGTGGTAAGTAAAAAAAAATGTTAAAAAAAATGTTGCAAAGATTTGCAGCCATTTTCCAGGTATTTACATCTAATAAACATGTTAGGCAGATGAACTAACAGGCTGTTTTTACTTAAAAAAAGCTTCAAAAAACCAAGAGATAGCCACATTTCAGTAAGCTATTGTAGAATTATATTAACTAATAAAGTTATATTATATGAAACATGTAGATGTAAGTAACAGACAAAAAAAGCATTTTAACAGAAACACCCACCATGCTGCAGTGATGTCAAACACACAGTTTACTTAAAATTATGAATAAATTACGTTAAAGTTACCTGTGATGAACAGAGAATAGTTATCATTTCCATTTAGTACTGCTTGTAGTTATGGCAATACCATAAGATTTTAGTTGAATGGCAAAGGCAGTAAGTATTTTGATTGTAAGATCTTGTATAAAATAAGATGACAGCATGTCCAGTTAAAAGTCTATTTTGTTATTAAAAGGGAAAAACAGAGTAATTTATCAGTAGGTGCTTTGAGAGATTTCTGGAACTTGTAAATGTCATAGTCTTTTTTTTATTATTATTTATATCTGTCCAAGTATTTTTCCATAATTTTTTTTAAAGAAGTGGAAGAACAGTGTACATCTTCAGGAATGGACGTTATTTTGCTGTTTTTTTTTTTATAAAGGCAGATGTTTCATCTAGGGTGTTCAAAGTTCTTGTTCCATTGGAAAGATGTATTTTGATTCTTGCAGGGTATATAATTTGAACCTTGATATTGTTCTGTTTTAAAAGTTTGACAAGTGGCCATCAATTTGTTCTCATTTCAAGCACCTTAGTGGAATAATCATCGTCAAATCTAATGTGGTTTTGATTGAATTTTAAAAGGGGCTTTTCTCCAGGCAGACTTTAGAACAAGTTCTTTATCTATGTATGATAAGAATTTTATAACAATAGATCTAGGTAGAGATGAGAAAGACATTGGTTTTGGCTTACCTGTTGATCTATGGGCTCTCTCTATTCCATAAAAGAAACCTCCCTGAATATCTAAAGGTTCAGAGATCCAATGGTTTAGGAAAGAAATGATGCTTCCCCTTATGTTTTTTTTTTTTTTTTACCAGGAGACCGAGGATTCTTATATTACACCTTCTTTCCCTGTTTTCTAGGTCACCAAGTTTATTTTGGAGCCAGGTGTTTTTTTTTTAAGAAAAATTCAGTTTGTAGATCTTTTTCTTTAAGTCTCCCATCAATGTCAGTTACAGCAGTGTCTATGTCCTATAATTTGTTTTGATGTTGTTGGAGTCATTTTTGAATACTTCAGTTTGTTTTAGACAGTTTTCTCTGAGGTTTTCAAGGTTTTGTGAAAACCATTCATTTTTAAGGACAGTGTCTGAAGAGTTGAAGTCATAGGTGGCATTTCTTTTCTCAGTGCTGTGTCAGTTTGAGAGTTCTTGGAGTTGCTCATTTTCATACAGATAATGTCTCTAATAATTTGACAGGAATTTCTTTGAATAGGTCCACAAAAAATTGTAATCTTGAAGTTTAAACTATTAAAAAGTCTATGTAAAAATTATCTGAAGTTATAAACTAAATCCCTGTCTAAATAAATAGTTTGACAGAGCTCTAAAATCGTGCTGCATTCAGCGGGCCATCTTGCCCCCCCCCAACAATTCATACTTCTGTCTGTTAAATTATTTGCTATGCCAGATCCACAAGAAATGCACATGGATTCCATAAAATGACTATAAGCTCCACAAGCTACTAAAAGCAAACAAATATGCATCATAAGCCACATTTTGTGATTCATATTTTATATTCTAAAACATCAAAAAATGTGAATAGATCCATCAAATTAAAGTGATTATCATACAATCTGCAGTTACAGGTCATTATCCTGTAAGTTAAACTTGCTTTGAAATGAAATCCATTTTCAATATCTAACCAATGTCATTTCAAGCACCTCTTTACATAGCATAGGATAGTTTTGATCCATCAACTTCTGGGTTATGGCTCAGCATATATCCTCTGTGCCACTCTGCTGCCCATAATAAATAATGACCAAATGTCATAAGGTTATACTAGGCTAGCTGCCCTTGGGGGCTACTTCAGGCTTATCTACTTTTCCTTTTAAAGGAGTTTGTAAGGTAATAGGTTCATAGGAATGTACTAGGCAATGACCACAAAGGCCTTTTTAAGCCTAGTCATGCATCCCAAATCTCTGCCAAGTTCTCATACCCTTGATAAGTGTAAGCAGGGGCTTGGGAGATGAAACATTTACAAGCATGGGGCCTAGGAGATGAAATATTTACAGGCTGCCTGTGTCCATTAGAGCTAGGGATGAATTTCCTGTTGCCCGTCCAATGGTCTAAGTTGCACTTGAATTGGGTTAGGGAGGAACCCTGTTTTACATGGATGGGGAGCCTGTTCCAGAGATGGGGCAGTCTCTCCAGCAGGTCCTATTTATATCACAGGCAAGGTTTAAGTCTTTAGAATGGGTAATTTTATTGCTGCTTGTTTTGTGGATATGTAGGAGGTCCCTCAGAGGAATCTCTATGGATGCTCCAGTTGTTGGATATGCCTGGTTAGGTACATACCAAAGGGGGCATTGTACTCAATGATAGCTCTGATGAATGCTGAATACAGTGGAACAATGACTTCCTTGGACCTATATGCCATACCTATGTTTATAAGAGTGCAACATGGACTGATTTCCTCACTACTGTAGACAAGTGATGGTCAAAGGCTATATTACTGTCTATGTGTGTCCCTAAATCCCTGACTACTGGGCCAACTCTAAGGGGTATGTTGTTAATATGATAGTTACCAGGATTGGATGACTTCCTTAAGGATACTATTATGCATTTCTTGGAATTTAGTTTTAGTTCATGGCTCTGACACTAATTGTTTGTCTGTATCAGCCCTTTCTGGAGAACATCTGTGCCAGTATGGGATTCAATGACAGCTCCTAATTTGCAATCATCTACAAATTTAGTCATCCAGAGATCACTGACATTGGCCTTGACTTCAAAGAATTAAATGCCAAAACAAAGAGGTCCAAGGACATATCCCTGAGGGACTCAACTTGTGACCGGTCTCTTTGTAGAGGTGGACTCCACAATTCTAACTTCTTGGACCCTGTCTGTGAGCCATTTGGCTGTTCAATGAGCAGCATACTGGTTTGTACCTAACCTCTTGAGTTGGTCAACCTTTATATCAACCCATGACCCCATTTAATAAATATTTATTTTTTTAGCTTTTTGCTTAACACATTTATTGTTTTCCATATAAATTTTCATAATTTATTGAAATCCACAAAGCAGCCTTACCCCATTAATTAACAAAACTCCTACTAGGCCTACTTTATCTGCAGTTCTACAGGGCCTCACCTGGTCCAACTAGGTCACACCAAGTTCCACCAGTATGCAAGATCAAAGTATTATGTGATCAGTTATGTTGTTTTGGAAGCTCTAATCACTCAATATGACCCTGGGTGAAAACACCTGCCTGACTGATTCAGTTGCTTGTATTATCATAGCATTCTACCTTCCCTTCCTGTCTATGCCCTGCTTTCTCTGGTATCGCATTGACACTTAAACCTTGCCCCTGATAGAACACTGTACCCTTAATCTACTGTGCTGTTCCTGTGAATCACTCTCATCTGCTCCAGAGTAAAGGAAGGGAACCAGTCTTTTTTTCTATAATGTGGATTACTCTTTGGCCATGAGCAACAGTTTTCATTTATCCTGACTTAAACCAGCAATACTTTCAAGTCTAGACCTATCACGCTCATTCTTTTTTTTTACTTTGTCCTTATATCTTTGCTGCTCCATCCATACCAGGATGTCTACTATTTCTGCTTATTATTACCAATTCCAACTAAATACTTGTAAATGAGTTCAAACCTGTTACTACATACCACTTTTCTCGCTGAAGATGGAACGTAGAAATGAAGATTAGTAAAACAGAAGTTGAATTTATGAAGTGCCTGCAAAGTGAAAGATATGGTGTAGAAGGTCTAACACAGGTCACATTGCAGCATGACTGAGTAAGTCCCCATAAGTAAGAAGAAGCAGGAAGATCAGGAGACATCTGAAGAAGAAATATGGACATGGGAAAGAAAAAGAGATTTAATATGGTGTAATGTTTATGCAAAGGAGAAAGCAAAACTAACCAATAGAAAAAGAGCAGCACCAAAGATATTTGAAGAGCTATACATGCAAAGGAATCCAGACACAGAAAACTTTATAATACAAAAAATAAGAAGACAAAGAGGAAAAGGAGATTAGTAATGAAGAAGTTAAAGAAATAGAAATTGAGGTTATGGAGTACTTGCAAAGTAAAGAATTCAGTGCAGAAAATCTAATTCAGAAAGCACCACAACAGGATAGAGCAATGGATATCCAAATTAAGGGAAAACCAGTGGAACAGGAAGCAATTGGTCAGGTACTATATGAAGATATTTTGGAGCCTTCCACAGGAAACCAGTATAAACGTTCACTTGACGTTATACAGCAAGAGAAGGAACAAGAAACTGTGGAAACTCTGATGCAGTCAATGTTGAGGAGTAATAGGCCAGTGAGTTCCCATATGACAGAGCAACAGATGGCACAGGATGAAATTGAATAAGATGTTATAGAACTTTCTATAGAATGCCCACAGGAAATGGAAAACAAGGGATGTGCCCTCAGTTTTGAAGAAAATAAGCTAAGAGAAGAGTTGCTTGTTTTAAGAGACATAGAAGAAGAAGAAGAAGATATATTAAGATAAACTAAAGAAATAGACTGCAGAATGTCAATAAAACCCAAAAAGTCAGAAGTCTGATAAAACAAATGAATACATTAATTAGGACTGCCCATAGAGATTCATGCGACATAACAGAAGTAAACATGATATATTACTGTGCAGCTAAATTAATAACTGATAAAGTTCTACTACAAGAACACAGGGTAGTGAAGGAAGGGAAGAGGAGAAATTGAATACCATCATGGAAATATTGAATATAAAAAACTATAAAGCAGTTAAGACAAGAAATGTCACTGTTAGAAGACTATAGAAGAGGGAATAGATCAATAAAAATACTAAGAAGGATAGATCTGATGAAAGCAATGTGCAGTATTAGAACAGACCAGGATCTATCATGCACTATTGCAAATAAACTAAAAATAAACAGGACATGCTGGAGGGATAGATTCCTATCCCAGAGACTTCCCATACTCTGGAACAGACTACCCATCTATGTCAAGCAAAGTTCTTCATTAGCACTCTTCAAGACAAATCTTGATGAGTGGATGGGAAATAGGAAATACACCCCGGGGATCACTTCTGTGTGTTTGCTCATCAGTGGCACAGGAAAATAACTTGCTTGGGTGGCGTAAGCCAGGGAACCTTGTTGGCTAGGCTTGCGTAGGCCCTTGGGCCGATAGCCTAGTACCTACCTATGAACCTATGAACCTATGAATTGCAGCACATGCAGAACAACTTAGAAGATATGAAGATAAATATAAAGGAAAAGTGCAAAATAAGCAATTTATTAATGACCCAAAAAGGTTTTATAGAGAACTAGGAAGCAAGGTAAAAGTAATTGAAAGACCACCAAAAAAAAGAAATAGATACATTTTGGAGAAGTATCTATGAAAATCCTGTGGAACATAAAGATGCTAAATGGATAGAAAAAGTAAAAGAAAGAATAAGAAGTTTAAAAGTACAAGATATGAAATGGGATGAAGTAACAGTCAGAGAGATTGAAACAAAGTTAAGAAAAGCCTCTAATTAGAAAACCCCAGATCCAGATGTAGTACCTAATTTTTGGTTAAAAGTGTTAACATCTTTGTATGAATATTTAGACATGAACAAGAATTATTTAAATGCGCACCCCGAACAGACACCAACCTGGCTAACAACAGTAAAAACAATGCTCCTACTTAAGAATGAATCTGCAAGCTGCCCTAAAAATTATAGACTAATAACTTGTCTTCCGACAACGTATAAACTATATATGGGAATTGATGTTGACAGAGTTTATAGTCATTTAGAAGAAAACTCAATTATGGCAGAAGAACAAAAGGGCAATAAAAAAACGTCATAAGAAACAAAGGATCATTTGTTGTTAAATAAAGTCATAGTGGAGAACTGTAAAAAGGGGAATAATCTAAGTATGGCATGGACTGACTACAAAAAAGCTTTTGGTAGTATTCCACATTCAAGGATAAAGAGTTCTTAAAATGTATAAGATACACCCTACACTGATCAACTACATTACAGTGATCATGAAACAGTGGTAGACCACTTTGCAATTAAGCCATGATAAAGGACAAATTATTATGCCAGGTATAAAAATTCAAAAGGGGATATTCCAGGGTGACTCTCTTTCACTGTTGCTATTCTGCTTTGCCATTAACCCATTAAGCTGTTTACTTAACAGCTTAGGCCATGGCTACAATCTGGCTCCCAGAAAACAGCAAAGTGCAAAGACTTCTCATCATCTTTTTGTAGATGATTTAAAACTCTATAGTTCATCAGATGAGGAACTGAAAGAACAACTGCAAGTGGTCAAAACTTTTTCAGAGGATATAAGAATGTCATCTGGTCTTCATAAATGAGCAAAAACAACCTTTAAAACAGGAAATCTGCAGCACCATGAAAACATCAGTTTGGGACACGAATGTGATATAAAAGAACTTGAGCAAGAGGGAGTGAATAAATATTTTGGAACTGATGAAGGTTCAACAAGATAACATGAGCAAATGTGAATAAAACCTATTAAGAAATATTTTAGAAATCTTAAATTAATACTGAAAACAGCACTGACATCAAGGAACAAAGTCCAAGCTATAAACCAATTTGCTCTTCCTGTCCTAACTTACATTTTTGGTGTGACTGACTGGTCCCAAAAGGTGTTGGACAAGATGGACAGGAAAACAAGAAGGATGCTTCATGCTCAGCAAATGATTTATAAAAATCATTTGCATACAGAGATTATATATTCCCCATTCTGAATGAGATATGGGCCTCCTCGAAATTGATTACATGCATAGATCTGTAATCATGGGACTGCATGCATATCTGCTGAATTCACAAGATCCAAACATAAAGTTTTGAAACACGAGGAGAATAAGTCTAAGATGGTGTCTCTGCTTAGTTTAGTAGAAGCATACTGGCATGAATTGGGAATGGAAATTAAATCAGAAGAAGATAAAAATCAGGCAGCAACTGAATGTGCCAAAAACAAAAGAAAAAATATCAGGTGAAAGATCAGATGAGAAGGCAAGAAATGTGGAAAATGTATAAATATAGTTGCAATTATAGAAAACTCTTGGAACAACCTCGTGTTGATCAGGATTGAATTCAGGAATGATTAAGGAGAGATAAATGTAAACCAAAAGTAGAAAGGTTAATATTGGTGGCCCAAGATAGTGGACTATGTACACGTTGGTTTACAAAGTCCATTGAATATGCGGGAGAAACAGACAAATCTAGGTCTTGTAAAACAGAATTGAAAACAGTTGTGCATCTTGTTGCTGGTTGTGATATACTAATGGCAGAAGGACTGCATACTGAAAGCATAATGTAGCAAGACTGTTGCACTGGGGATTATGCAAACATAATATTGAAGTAGCTGAAAAAATTGGAAATGTGCTACAAAGCATTATAGAAAATGATGAATTTTATTTCATATGGTATCACCCATTACCAACAGTTAAAAAAATAGATGCAAGAAAACCAGATATAGTAGTCCATGAAAAGAAGACAAAAGTAGCATTGATCATTGAAATTGCTACACCCAGTGACTACAGTGTCTTACGTACAGAGAGACACAAAGTCATAAAATACCAGGATTTGCAGGCAGAAATGAGAGCAATGGGGAAGAAGGATACCCAGAAAGTTCCAATAGTAGTAGGAGCAATGGGTCTTATAAAAAAGAATTTACAATCGTACTTAGGTATGTTACCAATACATGTAACTCCATGCGAATTGCAGAGTCATTACTGGGAACATTGCAGGTGCTGCAAAGAGTACTTCTGGATAACATCAAAGATTAAAACAATACTAATTTCATGAATTTTAATCACACATAGACTTAGGAATGGGGTCCATTCCTGTCATGGTATTAAAAACCAAAAAGACTTGGTGAAATTAAAAAGAGAGAATTCTCCTCCTGCATGGCCTTCTTTCTGTTTTCCATTTCTTAGAATATTTTTTCCTGTCTTAGTTAATTGCAAATCTGGAGTAAAAATTCCTACATTTTCTGTCAGTCTTGTAGTATTGTGATGCAGTACCCTTCACATCTGCCAACAGTCTGTCAAACTACTTGCTTGTCAACAAGCAACATCTGTCAAACTGTCTGGCATCATTACCAAACAATGAGCAGCTCTGGATAACTGAGTCAAGACTAGCTCAAATGGTAGATTACATTCGGTAAGCACCCATCCCTTGTCCAGTTGCAAACACCCTGCCTTCTTTTCCCTTGTAAAACAATATTAGGACCTGCAACCATGGGCAGGCACTTTCCTACTGTCTCTGCATCCATCTTGGTGGACATGGGCATCCTGAGGCAATGTAGCATTTGCCCTACATACTCTGACAGACACTTAATTCTGAAACAGACAAATGCAAAATGTGAGAAATATAGTTGCACAATGGCACTGGAGGCAACAATATCACATACAGACACAAAACAAAATGCCAAACAGGTTGTCAGCGACACTCACACAACACTCACTGCACTTATGAAGGACCAGATACATAGACTCACATATCCGGAGATGCACTTGTAACTTACCCAAACCTCAAAGGCCTCTCAGACATAGTCCCCAGAAACTCTGCATGCACACAAACAAGACAACTCCCACCACAACACATGAAACCACATCTCATTGTGTCTCAACTGCCATGCCCATAAGGTGCAGCACTGCATAATCCAATAGTTTGGTAGTAGGACACTCCATTATGAAGCACGCTGATATCCCTCTAACCTGGCTGGATAAGGGGGAGGTTACAGTTAGTTACCTGTTAGAGACCAGGATTCACTAGAACATGCAAACACTCAGGTCACTAATCCCCAAGTACCAGTATGATTCATAGTCCATGTGGTGTAAATGACCTGAGACATACCTTCCTGGACTATATGATGAGAGACATAATTGAGCTCTCAGAATGTGTGTCATAGACAGATAAGAGCCTAACACTGAGCAGCATTCTTTTGTTGCCAAGGATGATGCCACAATACCAACAGAAAATGATTGACTTTAATAATTGGCTTAGATATTGGTGTCATTCCAAAGGGGTCCAGTATTTGTCAGCCTGGGAGAACATGATTGACAGGCCATGCTGCTTTGCCAGGAATGGTCTTCACCTGTCACCACCAGGCTTTTGGATATTGGCCAAAACATTATCCACCTCAGTAGTGCCATTTTTTTAGGCATTGTCAAGCAGACAAACCTTCCACCATAACAAAATCTACTCAGGATAAACTAAAAGTATTACTACTCAGTGAGAGGAGTCTCAACAATAAACCCTACTCCCTGGAAGCACTCCTCACCCTGGAGAATGCTGACATCTGTGCAGTTACTGAAACATGATTCAAAGCCACAGAAAGCACCCCAGTAGTGTACGGCTATTATGCCTTTCACACGTTCCGATCACCAACTGCACATGAAAGGGCACAAGGTGGAGGAGTATCCATATACATAAAGGATAAGTATACCTCAAGACTGGTGAAACAATACGACATGCTTGAGCTAACCCATGTAAAACTAACAATGGGAAAAATCCATTACCATATCCTTGCTAGCTACAGATCCCCCATCATGAACCAGGAAACCCATACATCATACCTGAATTTACTAAAATCGCTTACCATTCAGCCCAATGCCATACTTAAAGGTGATTTGAACTACTCCTCTATTAAATGGGAAGCATACATCGCCACTACCATACAGGCTCAAAAATGTCTAGACTTTGTCAATGCAAATGCCCTGGAGTAGCTAGTCTGCACTCCCAGTAGGATACAAATATCCTAGACCTGGTACTCATAAATATGGGAGAGTGTTGCATTGCCCCCCCCCCTCAAATCTTGTGTCCTCACTGGTTAGAACAGATCACAAAGCAGTCTCCCTTGAAATAAATATAAAACTAGAACCTTCAGCTAACCCCAAAACCTTTAAGAACTTTACTAAGGCAAACTACCTCCTATTAAGTGATGGCATAGCTAATTTGCAAGGTCGTCCAAACCCACAGAAGCCTATGTGGAGGTGTATACATATAAGCCCTGTACAACCATATAAACAACTGCACTGAAACAGCAGTACCAGTCCAAAATAAGCCTAGGACAAACCACGAAAAGATGCCATCTTGGTGGACCCCTTGTATAAAAAGGTTGTACAACAGAAGAAAGAAAATCATGTCTAGAAGTAAGACAGGATGTGCACAACAGAGCAAAAACTCCCTTATTAGTTTAAACAAGCAAATCAGGGAACTAGTCAATTCTTCAAAAGGAAATTTTGAGAAAAAAATATCCTCCCAAGCTAAGGATAACAGTAACGTATTTTTTGGCTGTATCCGTGGTCTTAAGGGCAACACCCAGCAATGTGGGGAATTAGTTGTAGACGGCATCACCTATACTCAGCCAGAAGATATAGCAAATCTGCTGGTCAATACATTCAGCTCAAATCTCACCTCCTCATTACCTCTGGTTATACCCAAGAAATACCAGCTACCATTCCTCTAGCTGTTATCACCAAAGAATAGGTCATAAATGCACTCTGTAAAGCTGAAAACACAGCTTTGATGGATCCCAACAATATCCCAGGATGCCTCTTAAATAGCTTGAAAGTAACAGGACCTATCAAGCCCAGTAGGACCTCTGTTTAGCCCCAATGTCCAGAATGGCTTTTTTCCCGGTGGAGTAGAGGACAGCAACAGTCATTCCGCTGCATAAGGAGGAACCATCACCAGACCTGGGAAATTACAGACCCATAAGTCTGACTAATCTCATATGCGAGGCTATGGAAAGAATAATCATGGACCTGATAAATAACACAGAAAACCTCCAAATACTAAACCCAACCCACTTCAGCTTTGTTAATGGCAGGTCATGCTTGCTCAATTTAGTGGACTTATTTGAGAAAGTCACTAGGGTCATGGATGAGGGTAAAACCATGTATACTGCCTACCTTGGCCTGACTAAGGCATTTGACAAAATCCCCCACTTGGGTATTATAGAAAAAAATCACAAAACTGGACATAAATCCTTACATCACCAGATAGTTACTGGTGGTGTGCCACAGGGCTATGTTCTGGGACTGTTCCTGTTTGCAATATTCTTCTCTGAAGTTAAGGCTAATGTAGAAGGCCTTTGGCTGACTAAGTTTGCTGACAACTGCAAGTTGGGAGCTATGATTGACTCCCCCAGTGATCTAGATATCCTTCAGAAGGGTCTGACACAGACACATGATTTTTGCCAGAGACATGGCCTAAAACTAAATTCTAAACAATGCATAATCCTACCCTTTGGGAAGGCAAAAAGTGCAAATTACAACATTAATAGCACAAACCCTAAGACTGAATTGGGAGGTGAGAACGTTAGGTACACAGTTAGCTAGTAGCCTGAACTTTGAACACCATGTGTCCATAGAGGTGAGGAACTCCTTCTATGTGGCACAACTTATAATGAAAGGCATGGCATCCAGATCCAAGGAAGCTATAGTCCCACCATACTCGGCCATCATCAGACCAAGAATCGAGTTCAATGCACCCTTTGGCATTTACTTGACCATGCACTTGCAACAGCTGGAGTGACCTAAGAGAGTTCTTACAAAAAAATACAGGGTGTAAACAACATGTCCTTGTGTGGATAGAATAAAAGCCCTGTCCCTTTACTCTGACCCCCATTGACTATTAAGGAGTGATCTATACCTAAGCTACAAGGCACTCACTAATCGAGCACCGATAGAACTGTTACACATCCATGAGATAAACTGCACAAGGCTCACTCGATCTAGGCAACTAAACCTGGTCTGTGACATGAAGAAATCATGCTGGAGAGACAGATATACATCTCAGAGACTACCCCTTCTCTGAAACAGGCTTCCTATTCACTTAAAGCAGAGTATTCGCTGACCCTTTTCAAATGCAGTTTGGATCAGTGGATGGAAGATTGTAAATTCACTCCTGGGGTAGCACCCATGTCCCTTATGGACAGGGGCAGTCTATAAAATACTCAAAGGCATAGGCACAAACCTAAACCACCCTCTACCTTTAGTTTGGATTTTCTGAGGTGCAGCATGTCCATTTATTTCGGGTGGCACATGGCTTTATACGAGGCACAGATTGCCCTGAACAGGCGGCGGTATGCTGAGTAGTAGAGCTTTTTTTTCCCGGCAGCATATGGGATCTGTTTGAGCCCTTTGATCCCTCTTGTGAGAGGTACTTTTGGGGGTTTCCAGTTTTGCTGCAGGTCTGGTAAGGTACATCCAAAAAGCATTGTTGTCAACAATGGAGGGATGAGAGGGAAGAGGAAAGATGACCTCCCTGACTCCCCGATCTAGATGTGAATCCTTCATGTGATTAGGGGCTATATAAATGTTTTTCTTACACGTTTGGCCAACCACTTTGTGTTGGTCCAATGTTTCCTAGAAGATTGGGTCCCCCTTTACTAATTACTCCTCTATTACTTAATTTCATAATTTGTTTAATTTATTTTTAGGGATACTTTGTTTTGCATTTTGTTTTATACACTTTTGACTATTTTAGCTTTGCCAGGGATCAAAAATCAGGTAAAATGTGAGTAATAATGGCTAGGCTTGTAAGGGCTGTTAAGCTATTAGCCTAGTAATCTCTTATGAACCTTCGAACCTATGAACCTATGAATGTAGACTTAGACACACATAGACATGCACACACATATCAGAGGACTCAGTGCTCTTTAACTTTGAATCATTTAGTACAGCGATTTCTTTAGAATATGATTTTCTGTGGTTTGGATTTTGTAGTTATGATATATTTTTCATCTCAATTAAGAAAGACATGGGACTGGATTCATAAAACATCATAGGTTCATAGGTTGGTACTAGGCTATTGGCCCTAGAGCCTATACAAGCCTAGCCATAACAATTCTCTGGCTATTTCTTCCCACAATATTTACTTCCCTGGACCCCTGTCTAGCAGAGTGACTGACGTGATCCCCGAGGTGAATTTTCTATCCCCCATCCAATCGTCAAGGTTCTTTTTGAAGAGGGCCAAACATGTGCTCTGCTTGACATGTATGGGCAGTCTATTCCAGAGTCTGGGGAGTCTCTGGGTCAGTAATATATCCCTCCAGCATGTTTTGTTCATTGTGATGACAAGGTTTAGATCCCTGGAGCGTTTGGCTCTGAGGGATTGGGATTTCTTTAAGTATAGCATGTCCAACAGCTCTGGGTTTGCCATGGCCTTGTATGTTAAGCAGAGATCGTCTCTGAGTAGACGATATGCAACAGAGTATAGCTGGTGTTTTTTTAGATGGTCAGCATAGGGGATATGCTTTAGGCCTGTGATTCTTTTAGTGAGGTATTTCTGTGGCCTTTCCAGTTGGTGCAGATGTCTTGAGAGGCACATACCAAATGGGGCATTACATTCTATAATGAGTCTAATGAGGGATGAGTACAGTGGGACAATGACCTCCTTTTTTCTTGATGAAAAGCCCTTAGTGATGAGGTGTGCCACATAGAATGATTTCCTAACTGTTGTGGAAATGTGGTTATCGAAGGTGAGACCACTGCCCACCTGTGTCACTAAGTCCCTTATCAACCTTTCGGTGTTTAGTGTACTGACACCTATGTGATAATTAATGGGTACATGTTTTTTCCCAAAGGGGATAACTATACATTTCTTGGCATTGAGCTTGAGCCCATGGCTCTGGCATCAAGCATCTGTTTCTGTAAGGCCCTTTTGTAGAATATCCACATAATTTGGGGATTCAATAATGTCTCCCATTTTGCAGTCATCTGCAAGCTTTGTTAGCCAGAGTCCCTTAGTGTTGGCCTGTACTTCAGAGAAGTAGATGCCAAACAAGAGTGGTCCCAGGACTGAACCCTGAGGTACTCCACTTGTCACTTATCTGTAGCTGGATTTGGAGTTGGCTACTTTTACAGTCTGGGTTCTGTCAGTAAGCCAGTTGGCAACCCATCAATTGATGTGGGGATTAATGCCCAGCTTAGTTAGTTTAATTATGATTCCAGAGTGGAGGATGGTGTTGAAGGCCTTGGTGAGGTCCAGATAGGCTGTGTGGACTGCCTTACCCTCATCCACAGCTCTGGAGACTGATTCGAAGAAGTCAATCAGATTCAGGAGACAAGATTGGCCCTTTATGAACCCAAACTGGGTGGGGTCCAGTGTTTGAAGGTTGCCAATGTCTTTGTTTATAAGTTCCATGATAATATGTTCCATGGCTTTGCAGATCAGGCTCGTCAGACTGATGGGGCGGTAGTTTCCAGGATCCAAGGTGGATCCCCCCCTTGTGGAGTGGGATAACTATAGCTGTGCGGCACTCAGTGAGCACGAAGCCTGAGGTGAGACTATGATTAAACATGACACTTAGATGAGGTGCCAGTTCATTTTGTCGTTCATGTAGTACACAGCCCAGGATGTTGCCTGGTCCCATGTATGCTGTATTCTTAGCTTTGGAGAGTGCATTTTTTAGCTGTGTGGCCATTATTACTTGAATTTGGCAATCTTTCAGTATTGAGATGGGCCCTTTAGTGTGTGAGAGGGGGGTGAAGTTGGCACTGAATCGATCTGTCAGGATATTGGCAATATCCTTGGGATCAGTATATTTAATGCCATTCTGTTGTAGCTCAGAGCAGATCTGAGCATTGCCATTTAGATTCTTGACATAGTTATAGAATGCCTTGTGGTTGTCTTTGGAATCTTTGGCAATTTTATTTTCATAACTAGCTTTGGAGGATTTTATGAGGGATCTCAGCTTCTTACTGAGGCTGGTAAGGGAGTTTTTTGCATCCTGGGACTTTCTTCGTTTTTGCAATAATTTCTTCCTTTTGTTGTAAAATTTGTTTATGGCAGGGGACCACCAGATTGGCTTCCTTTATTTTGGAGGAGAGTGTCTTGGTTCTATTTCGGTTGGCACGATTCATGCATGAGTGGTGTGCTCTTACAGTGCCTTAGTGTGTAGATTCAGCAGTCGAACTTCTTTTCCCCATCTGCATGGGTGTCATGTCATTTGTTTTTTCTGGAGTAGTATGAAATGCTGTGGAAGTTCTTTTTTTTTTTTTTGGAGGTTTTTTTTTTTGGTTGGGGGATGGGGGGGGATGGGTTTTGGGATATCATGACCCCACAAGGGGGTGACTATAGGTGTGGGGGTGGAGCATATGTGGGTCATGTTGGGTTGACCATGGTGAGGGATATTGGAGCCTCTGTGGGGTGATAATGGGATTGATTTTTATTTTTAAATTTACTAATAGAAATTGGTTTTGGTAACATATGTGTTGGTATTAATGGCAGTTTTCCATTTTCACCCAGTATTGCAGTGTTTGGCATGCAGTTCTTTGTAGTTTGGTTTTTCCAGTATGTTTAGGAGTGTGTATGTAAATCTGTAGTGGGGTGATGGGGGGGCAGCATGGGGGGATCTGTAGCAGTGTGGTGTGAATATCAATGGTGAATATGGACACTCCTCCACCTTTAGTGTTTTGGTCCTGGTTTGGTGGCCGAAAAGTGTGGTAAGAGTTGTAGCCTGGTATTTCAGGGGTGCTCTATGGAACCTTGAACCAGGTCTCAGTTACTGCACAGATATCAATGTTCTCCATTTTTAGGAGTGCCTCGAGAGAGTGCATTTTGAGGTTTAGACTTCTAGCATTGAGTAGCATTACCTTTAGACTTTGCATGCTTTTACATGTTATGGTGGTGGCTTTGTCCTTTGAACTTTAAAGGCACTATAGTGGTGACAAGAGCCTTAGCCAGTAACTTGAATCCCAGGGGCGACAGGTGCAGACCATCTCTGGCAAAGCATCATAGTCTGTCAATCATGTCGTCCCAGGCAGATAGATACTAGATCCACTTTGAATGACACCAGAAGCTTAGCCAATTGTTGAAGTCAATCATTTTTGTCCTTATACTGTGGTATCATTCTGGGCGAAGGCAGGGATGCTACTCAGGGCTAGGGTCATACCTGCCTTGGTCACATGACCCAAGAGCTCTTCCATGTCTTTTTTCATGTAGTCCAGGGAGGTCAGTCTCAAGTCATTCACTTCAACATGGACAATGACAGAGTCATATTTGTACTTGTTGTGGAGTGACTTGAGTGCATGCGTTATGTGGCGGATCCTGGCACCCGACAGGCAGCTGACAGTAATTTTCTCCTTGTTCAGCCAGGTGAGTGGGACATCAGTGTGCCTGACTATAGAATCCCCTATGACTAAAATGTTGGGTACGTTGTCTTGCCTTAGGGGCTGTTGTTAGGTGGCACACTGGTGTTCTTGGCTATGTGACACTTTGGTTGTGATTGGTATTTGTTTGCATTTCAGCTTTGGTGGTCCTTATTGATTGGGCAGGTTACTGTTAAGGGCCTCCGCATATGAGTGTTTAGTGTTGCTATGTGAGGGTGTTGGTGGTGTGGGTTTAGAAGGGCTATGTGTTGTTTGAGGTGTAGTGCGGGTGTTAACCTTCTCCTCTTGACTGTCTAGCACAATCTTGAGTGGAGAGAGCTTTGCTTCCAGTTTGGCTATGTAACTGTATCTCTCGCAGGTTGTAGTGTTGGGTAGTAGGAGGAGAGTGTTGTCTGTGTACATGAGGCAATTGCTGCATTGCCCCAGTATGCCCAAATTCACCAGGTGGACAGGAGAAATCACTGGAAGCTGGCCCTTGGACATGCCTGCTTTACTGGGGTTTTTTTTGTAAAGTACAAGACCTGTTTTCCCTTACCATAGCAAGGTACTTTGCAATTATAGGCTGCTTAGTGCCTACGATTAATTTCTCCTTATTAACAAGGAGAGTTGAGTGCTTGTATCAGTTTAAGGCTTCCTAGTGCTTTCCAGCAGGTTTTAGAACAAGTGCTAGTCACAGGGATGCTTAAAGGTAAGATGAAAAAAAATGGTTTATCCTAAACACTGCAGTGTGCACTAAAGGAGTTAGATGTGAAAGTAGGTAACTTAAGTTTTACCTGTCTAAAATGTTAAGTTTTAGTGGAGAGTCACTATTTTTAAAACAGCAAGATAGATTAAAAAGGGGGTGGTCACATTTTTATTCTGGTACTATGGAATACAGTAGGATGGAAAATAAATTTAAATAGTTGTGCAAAAAGTGGCGACAAGCAGAGCGATCTGACATTCAGAAAATGCTCTAACATGATGAGACCAGCTGGAAAACAAGGCATAGTTAAGAAGTATGCTTATGACTATGTAATGAGCTGTGGTGTATGTCAGTGAAGAAAAAAGAAACATGACAGTGAGATTCAGAAATGTGTAAGAGATGCAGAGCTACACACATACCTCTCAACCCCTTAGAGCAAGAAATCTGGACAAAGCCATAAATAATGGAGGGACAAAGGCCCAAAAATAGGGACAGTTTTTAAATATTGCTTTTACAAACTTTGAAATTTGATAAAATAACAGGTTTTGCATTATCATGAATTTTATAGAAGATATAAAGTTTAAAACTCAAAGTTCTGTCATTATTTTCTGACTTCAGTCCTCAATGATGTGCCACAAAATGAACATTTTTGGAGAAACAGACCAAAAATATGAGACGAAAATCTAGACAGTTGTGATGTCTGACATGCATTTGAAATGGATTTGACTATATCCTTATGTTCAAGCAGAAGTGAAATCAAAAATATGTTAGGGGTTGCTGCAATTATTTTAATTGCAAGTCCTGAAACACCAAGACTGAATGGGTGAAAAAAAATGGACTTACATAAACCAAATCAGAGATTGCCATTTCTTGGGATATTCCCTTTTCTTAGAGGTGTGGCAATCTTGGACTTGGTATATATAAGTTTGGGGGTATATGGTGGCCTTAACCCCCACATTGGGGATTGCAGTGGAATTTGCCTCCCTACAAAAAAGAACTTTAAAGAGAATGGCGATGTTTGAGAGTGACTCTTCTCCATGGGTGCCAGAACCATAGAGCAAGGGTGGGGGAGGGGGAGCCCCCCCACTTTTACAGCTGCAAGACCTGTCAGGAAAAATTAATGAAGTGGAGTTTTCACACTAATGTGGATCTGCACACAGACGTTAAACTAAGTAAACTAGCTGTTCTTGTTCTCTTATTGCTTTGTGTTACAGGAGTTATGCTGCTGCTGTTCTGTTGGTGCTGCCAGAGCCAGAGTCATGCCAGTAAGGAGAGTTTTGTTCTTTTATTTGCAGGAGTTATGCTGCTCCCATGTGTGTGTGTGTGTGTGTGTGTGTGTGTGTGTGTGTGTGTGTGTGTGTGTGTGTGTAAAATGCCCCAGTTAGGAATACCTGGTGGTTAGTGTTACTCAGGTTCAAACAAGAGCATGAATTCTCTACCCATACCACTACTTGTGATTCAGGGAGTTGAGTCCATAGATCTCAGAATATTTGGCTCATACTTTTAGTCTGCTCCTCTTACAATTTGTGGTTTTCTGGCAAATCAGTGAGAACTGAATTCACTAAATAATGATAACCCTTTAAGTTTCAGTCTTCCTATCTTTCAGGAAACACATGGTAACACAAAACAATTTTTAGCAACTTTCTAAGATTATACAAGCAATATTTAAGATGTGTCCCTGGTTTTGGGCCTTTGCCCCCCCCCCAAATAAATGTTGGCTTTTTCCAGATTTCTTGTGCTGCGAAGTTGAGAGATTTAGTTGAGTGTCAAGTGGATTTTGCAAGGAGCTGAGAGATTCAGGGGAAGAGAAATTGAGTGCTACTTATGCTAAGTTGTTTGCGTTGTTAGTAGCACAACAGGTAGTATACTTGCTTTTGATGCAGAAGGCTGTGGATTCTACTCCCACAGTATGCAGAAGGATTGCTGATACTCTACTGTGTTGTACTTTAAAGGAAGTGGATGCTCCAGTCCTATGAATGTCCTCCTTTGGAGGAGTTACCTAGTAACTATGTTTCTGAAATCAGTTTGCCATCCATTTCTCATTGACATTTACTAGCATATCATTTTTTTTATTGTAGCATAGGCAATTTATTCTTCAAGGGCAGCAGGCACTTTATTTATAGATGAAACAATGACATATAAAGTTGTTTGCTAGCAGCAACCTCTTCATTAGTTACAGATCCCTTTAATGTGGAATTATTTAGATGACTTACTTCTGCAGAGATTTTACATATTTACTGATACTGTGGATTGTAATGACAGAAGTTTGAGTGGCCTTTTATGGTTGAAATTTTCTCATATGGGTCGTTTTTGTCATTATTGGTTCATACATTTTGTTTAATTGCTTACTTGAAGACTGTTCCAAACTACAAATTTAAAACACATTCTAACAAATGGTGCTGTATTATACAAGGAATATAATTTAATACAATCAGGTTAATACAGTCATGAAGATGAATCAAATAATGCATACATGTATGCTTGCTCACAGGATGCAGGAGATCAAAATAGGGGAAGAGATCAGTTACCAATGGAGTCCCCCAGGGTTTGGTGCTGAGACTTTTTCTGTTTGGCATATACATCTCAGAAGTAAAAGGAAATACCAAAGGGCTTTGGCCAACTAAGTTTGAGATGACTGCAAGCTAGGAACAGTTATTGAATCCTGAAATGACTTAACCATCATGCAGGAAGGTTTGTCTCAAACAATAACTGGTGCCAGAATCATGAATTGAAACTAAACTCCAAAAAATACATTATTGTATCCTTTGGAAAGTCATCTACTGCAGAGAACTGCCAAACTGGCAATGCTCCATGAGAAATGACCCAGTTTGGCATTTGGGAACTTGTGTAGACAGTGACCTAACTTTTGACCATGTGCCCAGAGTCATAAGAAAGTATTTCTATATTGCACAGCTTATAAACAAATTGATTGTGACTAGATCTAGAGATGTTATTGTCCCCCTTTACAAAGCCCTCATTAGGTCAATCATTTTGTATAATGCCCGCTTTGGCATATATCTGTCCAGACCCATGCAACAATTGGAATACCCACAGAGATACATTACTAAAAGGATACAAGTCCTAAACAATAGGTCTTGCATGGACCACCTCAAAGATTTATCACTATACTCAGTATCCTACAGACTGCTTAGAGGTGACATGTCTGGCACACAAAGCATCCTCCGATCTAATACAGATGGACCTACTGAACATCAGCAAGTGAAATGGCATCAGAAATACTCAGTCCAGGTATCTAAACTGAATGTTGTGTAGAGACAGATATCTATCACAGAGGCTACCACTATTCCAGAACAGACTGTCCATTCAAGTAAACCAAAGCTCATCCCTGTCCATATTCAAATGCAACTTGGATCTAAGGATATGGGTAATAGAAAATGTACTCCAGGATTTCCCGTCATGTCACTAATGGATAGAGGCAGTTCTTAAATGCTGCATCACTTACATGGGTCCCCTCAAATTATCTATAGTATGATCACATTTATTCTCACTAAGGCTAATATACAATTATCAGCTATGGGATAGGCAAGAGCAATCAGGAAATGTTAATTCAACCACCAAAAGGGAAATTGGCTAAGCTTAAAATGTCCTCCAAGGGAACCTGTGTTGTGATAGTAAATAATTAAAAAAAAATTCCCTCTTTAGATCACTAAGTGCCCCCCCCCCCCCAACAGCTTCTGGAGCCTTTGCTCTTCTCACATTGTTTTTGTCTTTTTTACAGCTTGTTGGCACTCATTTCAAGTGCTGACATTTCAATAGGGTGCCATTGTTAACTTATATATGCAAGAAAATCTCATAGCAGACACTGCTGCTGATGGTGACTGATGTGGTCCCCGGAGGTGCTGGGTCTTCTGACCATGCTTTACATTTCATTATATTCAATGATTGGCCTAATCAGGGCTGAGTAAAGAGGGACAATAACATACCTAGATCTAGACACAATCCCTTTGTTTATAAGCTGTGCTATATGGAAGGGCTTTCTTACAACAATAAACACATGTTGGTCAGAAGTTAGATCACTGTTCAAATAAGGTCCCAAATCTCAAACAACTGGATCAATTCTTAGGGGTTTATTATCAATGTGATAGTTTCTTAGGGTGGATGACTTCCCAAAGGATACAATAATGCATTTTTTGACATTCAGTTTCAGTCCATGATTTTGGCACGAGTTATTCATTTGAGACAAACTTTCCTGCAGGATGGCGAAGTAATTTGGGGATTCAATGAATTTTGCTATCTTGCAGTCATCTGCAAACGTAGCCAGTCAGAGCCCTTTGGTACCTGCTTTTACTTCAGGAAAAGTAGATGCCAAACAGGAGAGATCGCAGCACAGAACCCGGGGGAGGGGGGGGTTCCACTGGTGACTGGTCTCTGTGGAGGTAACTTCCCCTATTTTGATTATCTGTATCCTATTTGTAAGCCAGCTGGAAATCCAGTGGGTGACATAAGAGTCTATTCACAGTTTATTTACCTTTTCAATTATGCCTAGGGTCATGGATGAGGGTAAAACAGTACATATTGTCTACCTTGACCTGGCTAAGGCATTTGACACAATTCCCCACTTGGGTATTATAGAAAAGAAAAATCACAAAACTGGGCATAAATCTCTATGTCACTAAAGGGATAGCCAAATAGCTCAAAGACAAGACACATGTTAGAGTGGGTGAAGCTCTGCCAGGTTGAGGTATGAGGTGACTAGCATTTTGCCTTCATCTATTGTTTTGGTGATCTTTTCAAAAACAATCCACTAGGTTGAGTAAGCAAGACCTGCCCTTGACAAGTTTATTTGTATATATTCCTACTTGTATATGTTGGTAAGGTGCCAGTTATATTCCACATATTGTGCTTTCATTTAATAATTATGTGAGGTGGATGTTCCACAGTCTGTGGATGTTAGGTTGAGAACAATTGTCATTCTATCTCTAACCATCTGAAGCTGGAGTCAGTGATGAACATATATTTTTATTAGTAAACTGAGGGATAGAGGTCAGTCTTGTTTCACACTTTAAAGTGCTATTAGAACCATAATATTACATTACCTAATGTACTCTATCTGATCCTCTGTTCCACCATCTGCTTGCTTCCACTTTTCATCTCTGTTCTATCTTCCCATTTCCAACCTTCAGTTTGGTAAATAAATGGAAAAATATAACACACAAGGCCAAAAAGGGTTTATAAACTGAAATTCCCATTTCTAGGCTCCTAAATTGCATGATTGTTGGCATAGAGCAATGTCACTGGTCATCAATGACCTGAGGGAAATGACAGTTCTCCTCCTCCTATGGCAAAACCAAATAAAATTCCTATACTATGAACTTATGTGCTAAGATTTGGCTGTCACACAACTGGACTGACCAGTAAGCAATTCTTACATAATTAAAGTAAGGCATAGTTCTCAACTGTCCATATTTTTGCCTCATATTTTTGGTTTGTTCCTCATAAAATCTGTGGTTTTCTGGCAAATCATTGAGGACTGAAGTCAATAAATAATGACAGCTATTTGTGTTTCAGACTTCATATCCTTCAGAAAATGAATTCTCACACAAAACCTTTCATTCCAGCAACTTTCTAAATTTGTAAGAATAATATTTTAAATCTTTCCAATTTTTGGGCCTTTGTCCCACCTTTATTTTGGGCTTTGTCCAGATTTCTTGTGCTAAGAGGTTGAGAGGAATGAAATAAGATAAGTTGATTTTCCTCTCTATAACTACTTTTAAGGCTCAATGTATAAATTATATGAGAAGTGCAATCCAGTGTACTCAGTGCAGGGTTAGAATCCACTGAGGGTCGGATGTCATTTCACAATTTTCTTCTCACTCTGCAACTGTCTTCCTTTCAATAGGTAAATGTATCATATTCACAGACAGATTTCAAGAAATAAAAACATAAAACCTTTGAATTTTTTGTTATATCAGTCTGCTGGTAGTGTACAATTATTTGATATGTCTCAATGAGGACCCCCTACAGAAGGCCTTACCTACAGCCCTGGGTAATGCAATAATATGGAGTATATAACTATTAAGGGCAGGATTTATGATTTCCCACAGACAGATTATTCTTCGATGGACAAATACATGAATGTGATTCACGAAAAACACTTTCTGAAAAAATGATTTCAAGCTCTATGACCTCTTCTGAGTGGAGACACCCACACCTCCCCTAACTTATATATACCAATTCCAGGTCACACAATAGTGGAAAAAGTACAAGAATTTCAACTGGCTGAAAGTGGCTTTCAGTAATTTATGTTTCAGTTAAAAAGCATACTCCTTTAACAGAATTTCACATAGGTTCATAGGTTCATAGGTGTGCACTATGCTAATGGCCCTGGAGCCTTTACAAGCCTAGCCCATAGGATTATCCTGGCATTGTGCCACCCAACCTTAGTTCATAGTGCCTCTGTCAAGTAGAGCTACTGTAGTAATCCCTGGGGTGATTTTTCTATTTCCCATTCACTCATCAAGATTTCTCTTGAAGAGGGCCAGTAAGGTCCTCTGCTTGACATGTATGGAAAATCTATGCCATAGCATGGGCAGTCTCTGGGTTATGAACCTGTCCCTCCAGCATGTTCTGTTGATTGTGGTAATGAGGATGAGGTCTCTGGAGCATGTAGTGTGGAGGGATTGGGATTTTTTTAGCTGTAGCATTTCTAACAGAGCTAGGTCAGACATGGCTTTGTAAGTCAAGCAGAGATCATCTCTAAGTAGGTGATATGAGACATAGAATAGTTGGAGTTTTTTGAGTCTGTCCATATAGGACAAGTGTTTAAGGCCTAGGATCCTCTTTGTTAGGTACTTTTGCAGCCTCTCCATTTGTTGCAGCTGTCTACTGAGGTACATGCCAAATGGGGCATTGTTCTCGATGATTGGCCTAATGAGGGAAGAGTAGAGGGAGACAATGACCTCTTTCTTCCTGGATGCAAAACCCTTAGTAATGAGCTGTGTCACACAGAAGGATTTTCTGACCACAGTGGCAATATGGTGGTCAAAAGAGAGGTTGCTGTCAACCTGTGTTCCCAGATCATTTATAATGCCTTCTGTGTTCGGTGGACTACCATCAGTGTGGTAATTCATGATAACCAGGTTTTTTCCCAAAGGGGATAACAACGCATTTTTTTGCATTGAGCTTAAGGCCATGGTTCTGACACCAGTCGTTGGTCTCAGTGAGGCCTTTCTGTAGGATGTCAACATCACTTGGGGGGTTAATAATAGCTCCCAGCTTGCAATTTTCTGTGAAATTTGTCAGCCAGTGTCCCTTCGTGTTGGCCTGGACATCAGAGAAGTAGATACCAAACAGGAGAGGACCCAGGACCTCCATTCGTGACTGGTCTGCGGTCTGACTTGGAGTCAGCTACTTTCACACTGTGGGTTCTATCTGTGAGCCAGTTTGCAACCCACCTAGTGATATAGGGGTTGATGCCTAGCTTAGTGAGTTTTTCTATGATTCCTGAGTGGGGAATGGTATCAAAGGCCTTGGCCAGATCAAGGTAGGCTGTATGAACCACCTTGCCTTCATCCACAGCTCTGGTGACTGACTCAAAGAAGTCAACCAAGTTGAGCAGGCATGATCTACCTTTCACAAAACCAAACTGTGTAGGATCCAGAGTTTGGAGATTCCCTGTATCCTTGTTTATTAGGTCCATGATGATGCATTCCATAGCATTGCATATTAGACTCATCAGGCTAATGAGGCAATGGTTCCCAGGGTCTGTAGTTGCTCCTCCTTTGTGGAGAGGGATGACTGCTGCAGTGCGCCATTTGGTAGGGACAAAGCCTGAGGTGAGGCTGTGATTGAACAGGGCACACAGGTGAGGTACCAGTTCCCTCTGTAGTTCATGTAAAACACAGCCAGGGATATTGTCAGGTCCCATAGAAGCTGTATTCTTGGCCTTGGGCAGTGTTGTTTTAACCTGTGCAGCAGTAATACTGGGTGCCTGGCAATCTACTGGTATTGTGATTGGTCCTTTGGGTGGAGCAGTGAAGTTGGCACTGAATCTGTCGGCCAGTATATTGGCAATATCTGTTGGCTCAGTATAAGAGATACCATTGTGCAGTAGCTCAGAGCAAATCTAGGTATTGCTGTGGAGATTCTTTACATAACTATAGAAGGCCTTGTGGTTGTCTTTACTGCATCCTGCAATTCTATTTTCATAGCTAGCTTTAGAGGGTTTGATGAAACATGCCCAAATGTCATGGGTTATGCTCCACTGAGTTATAGCTTACCTTGTTACATAAATCCATCCTGCTCAATCCCTATTTCATCAACTTTCTGAATTCCTTTTTGAAGATTCCATTAAAATGTGGGTTGTCTGATGCATACATTGTAAGTTCTACTGTAGATTTACTCCACCCTGTTTTTCTTTCCTCTACCACCTATAATTAATCCAATACACGATTTAGGTCTTGATCTGTACATAGCTAACCTGGTAGACAGAATATCTCATCTCTCTATACCTTGCATCTCCACTATTCTTCTTTCATAATCTTCTCTGTAGATTTGTGATATTGTTCTTCCCAAAATAACTACTGTTCAGCATTTCGATTGTTTGTTTCTACTTTGAAAATATGTGTGAAAATGTGCATAAATATGTTTTTATACTATTGTACTATTATAATTGCTGTTTTATTGTTTTTTCTTGTAGAGCTTTTCTCCCCAGGCCTCCACTGAAAATGGACCCAGTCCAGTTGGATTATCCCGGTTAACAAATGTAAAATAAAATAAAATAAATAAATACGTTTACATTGGGTGGGCGTTCGAAAGACATGCGTAAATGGGCGTGCCTTCGTTGATGGTTGGACGTCGAGCTGGCACCTCGGTGTTTGTGAAAATCTACTGCCAAGCATTAGCGGACCTGAGTTCTGCTGTGGTGACCCCTAACCGGGAAAAGCCAAAAGACAAACAACAACATGATAGTGCATTAATCTAGAGCATAACACTTACACAGACATGGTTTCCATTCCAGTAATGTGTACCTTGCATCGCTCTTAGAAACATAGACTTCACACTAATGTTTTGAAGACTGTCACATGGGTGAGCTAATATACATGACAAGAAGACGGAGTAATGGTGTAATTATAAACTTATATACTTATTTTAACTGTAACACTTTGCATGGCTAAATATAATCTCACAGTCATGTTTAACTTACAATTAAGTTATATGGAGGGCTGTTATCCCGATTACTGGAGTCTGTTTAACAATGTTCATTTCTCAGTCTTCCACAGTCTTGCAACATTCACTTCAAATGTGTGCTTTTGGACAATTGTTATGTAGCTCTGTGTTTGGAGCCATGAGCTAGTATACAGTTCAGAAGAATGTGATTTAGGTAGGCTGGGGTTCCAGTCTAATGAGGAGTACATCATATCAGTGGGAATAGCATTGTCTATCATGCAGTGATGAATTAGTGAAGAAATGTAATGTAAGATATACTACTTGGATGCGTCATGATGAGGCTTTTGTTTCCCTAAGTGCTGTAGTCCCTTTTAAACCCTGCTCATTTTCATTTAAACACACCATTGGTAATAACCATCCAAATGTGTACTTTCTACTAACTATTGTAGAACTTCTTTTGTGGCTTTAGTAAGTACTACACAGTTCAAGAAAATATGATCTAAGAAGGCAGGTGTTCAAGTCCATTGAGGGTGACGTAGCAGTCTGACAAGCAATCCATACCTCGCAGTAAGTAGATAGAATGTATGCAGATAATAAGGATAAGCATAGTATGCGTGTGTTGCAGTTTGTGATTACTGTGTAATTTTTCAATAAAGTTGGTGGTGGGTTTTGATCCCCTTATTGTTGTATGCTGTTTACTAAAATACATTGTTTTTAGGTTTACACAGTCATAATGCAGTATGGTAAAGCCATTAACTTCTTGGTGACGTTATCACAGCACATACATGGCCAAACATGGGTTTCACCATGAGACAAATGATGTCTCTGGTGTAAATTGCATGGCAGTTGGTGGTGAGCAACTTAGCTGTCCTTAGGTAAGCACAGAGAAATGACATCTGATTGTATGGCAAAGAAAATGTGAACATTATTTGAACAGAACATGCTGAGAACTTTGCCTGTGTCATACAACTGAGGTGAATGTTGATGCACAATACCAGGCAATACTGACATAAGGTGACATTAATCATTGCACTCCTTCCATGTGTCTTTGTAGTGATGCGTATATTGTCAATACATTAGGTTGAAGATTGTGAGTCCCTAATTGTTACATATTGTGCATGAGGTTCATTTTATAGTTTTACATAATTTTCTAACATTCCCTGAAAATGTGTGTTTAAGTGCAGTCTTATCCTAAGTTCTTCTGTAGAATCACTTGATAATGTACAAGTGTGTAGAATATCAGTTAGGCAGTTAGGGGTTCAATCCATGATGGTCTACATTGTATCATCTTGACAAAAATGATCATATGCTAATAACCAAACAACCCATCTACCTACTAGAATTCAAACAACTTCATAATTCCATAAAAACGTATAACCAGAGATCATAAATTATACCACTCCAAACTTCAAACAAAACACTCAACTTCTTCTTCTTCTTCTTTCAGCTTTTTCCTGGTTAAGGGTCGCCACAGCGGATCACCTGTCTGCTCATGATTGGCAGTGGAGTTTTATGGTGTTGAGTTGCCAGCCCAGTGCCCAACCTTCCACAGAAGGCACACACACACACTCACGCCTAGGGCCAATTTAGAGTGTCCAATCCCCCTACAGCATATCTTTGGGATGTGGGAGGAAACCGGAGCACCTGGAGGAAACCCACGCGACCACAGGGAGGACATGCAGACTCCGCACAGAAGGCACCCCAGCTGAGGATCAAACCAGAGAACCTCTTGCTGTGAGGCAGCAACGCTAACTGCTGCACCACCGTCCTGCCCAAACCAAACACTCAACTAACCCTAAAAAATTCTGGGACACATTCTCCTCCCTCCTCCACCCTGGTGACAAAGAGAACCCCTGCCCCAACCATAACCTTACTGACCTGGACACTGCCACACAATTCAACTCCTTCTTCATAGATTGCATAGCCAAATTCTACTCCTCTTTTCCCCACTCCACCGAAAATAACTCCTCCAGTCCCCCTAATCCCACCAACCACTTACACCCCCACCCTTTCAACCTTGAACCCATCCTACAAGTACTATAAAAAAAATACTGTTCCAACTCAAACCAAGCAGGACCGCTCCTGACAATCTCCCAGCTACTTTCCTAAAATTATCTGCTGACAGTATAGCCCTCCCCATCTCTATCTTATTCAACAGATCCATTAAGGAAGCATATGCCCCATCCATCTGGTGCCACACATGCATTATCCCACTTCACAAAGGAGGCAAAAACACAGATACCTCCAATTTCAGATCTATAGCTATCCTTTCCCCTCTTTCAAAAATCCTGGAGAAATGTATCCATACTCGGCTCATGTCATATCTGACTCATAACAACCTTCTTACCCCTACTCAACATGGCTTCTGCCCTGGCCACAGTACCATGACTGTCCTCCTATCCTTTCTTGAAACCATAACCCAAGCTCGCAACTCCAGTAAACATGTACCTTCCCTGTTCCTTGACCTATCCAAAGCTTTCGACACCGTCTCCCACCCTCTACTCTCAACACAACTCACCTCTCAACCTCTCCATCTCCACCTTACCCTGGTTGTCAAGCTACCTCTCCAAGCATCAGCAAGCCATCCAATGGAAATCCTCAACCTCCCCCTTTCTGCTCACCCCCTCCAGGGTCCCTCAAGGTTCAGTTCTAGGACCACAACGTTTCAATATATTTATCAACAATTTTCACCGCGCCATCCTTGACTCATCAATAATCCAATATGCAGATGACTCAACAATCATCCGTTCAGCATACTCTCCCTCTGACCTACTTCTAAAAACTCAGACAGCCTTCTCTAAAACAGAATCCTGAATGAGTAAGAACCACCTTGCCCTAAACGCTAATAAAACCAAACTGATGATCTTTTCCCCCTCTAACAACTCCCAAATGGACAGAAACTATTTCTCAGTACTTAGCAACAATAATATCCCAATCTAAATTGCCCCAAATACCAAACTCCTTAGTGTCATCATTGATGAGCACCTAAAATTTGATACCCATATTCCATCCACCATCAAAAAAACACACCAAAAACTCAGTCTCTTATACAGACACTATTGCTACCTCTCTCCCTCCACCAGAAAAACCTTATCCTCCTCCCCTCTCTTATGTACAATGGATATAAAAAGTTTTTATGCCCCTGTTAAAATGCCAGGTTTTTGTAATATAAAAAAAAATGAGACCACAATAAATCATTTTAAAACTTTTCCCACCTTTAATTTGAACTATAACCTGTACAATTCAATTGAAAAACAAAAAAATCTGTTAGGGGAAAAAATGTAAAAAATAAAAACTTGCAATATGCTGGTTGCATAAGTGTGCACAACTTTAAACTAATACTTTGTTGTGTGTGCACACCCTTAAGCTAATACTTTGTTGAAGCACCTTTTGATTTAATTACAGCAGTCTTCTTAGGTACACACCTGCCATCAATAAAAGAGACTCTGTTTGTTTGTCTTTTCGGCTTTTCCTGGTTAGGGGTCGCCACAGCGGAACTCTGGTCCGCTAATGATTGGCAGTAGATTTTTTTATGGTGTCGAGTTGCCAGCCCGATGCCCAACTTTCAGCGAAGGCACGCCCATTCACGCATGTCTTTCCCAGGCCACTCGACCGCGGGGAGGGCATGCAGACTCCACACAGAAGGCACTCCAGCCATGAATCGAACAGGAGAACCTCTTGCTGTGAAGCAACAATGCTACCACTGTACCACCGCAGCCTTAATTAAAGAGACTCTGATTAACCCCAAATAAAGTTCAGCTGTCCTAGTAGGATTTTCCTGACATTTACTCTGTTGCCTCCTACAACAAAATTCATGGTTCGCAGAGAGCTGACAAACCATCAAAAGGATCTCATTGTTGAAAGGTATCAGTCAGGAGAAGGGTTCAAAAAAATTTCCACAGTATTGGATATACCATGGAACACAGTGAAGACAGTCATCAAAAAGTGGAGAAAATATGGAACAACAGTGGTGTTGCAAAGAAGTGGACATCCCTCTAAAATTGATGAGAAGACAAGATAATAACTGGTCAGGGAGGCTGCCAAGAGACCTACAGCAACACTGAAGGAGCTTCAGGAATTTCTGGCAAGTACTGGTTGTGTACTACATGTAACAACAATCTCCTGTATTCTCCATATGTCTGGACTATGGGGTACTGTTGCAAGACAGAAGCCGTTTCTTACACAGAAAAACATCCAGGCTCAGCTAAAATTTACAAAACAATACATCATCTCTCAAAATCATGTGGGAAAATGTGCTATGGTCTGATTCATAGGTTCATAGGTTCATAGGTAGGTACTAGGCTATTGGCCCTTGAGCCTATATAAGCCTAGCCAAAGGTACCCTGGCTTTCGACACACAAGAAAATTATTTTCCTGTGCTACTGTCGAGCAGAGCCACAGAAGTGATCCCCAGGGTGAATTTCCTATCTCCCATCCAGTCATCAAGATTTTTCTTGAAGAGTGCTAATGAGGAGCTTTGTTTGATATCGATAGGTAGTTTGTTCCAGAGTATGGAAAGTCTCTGGGACAGGAATCTATCCCTCTAGCATGTTCTGTTTATTGTGGTGACAAGGTTTAGGTCCCTAGAGCATGTAGCTCATAGGGATTGGGATTTCTTTAAGTGGAGCATGTCTAAAAGCTCTGGGTTTGACATAGCTTTGTGTATTAGGCAGAGATTGCCTCTGAGTAGGTGATATACGACGGAGTAAAGCTGCAGTTTTTTGAGACGGTCGCATAGGGCATCTGTTTGAGGCCAGTAATCCTCTTTGTGAGGTATTTCTGCGGCCTTTCCAGTTGTTGTAGATGTCTTGTGAGGTACATACCAAAAGGGGCATTGTACTCTATAATGGGTCTAATGAATGATGAGTAGAGAGGAACAATGACCTCTTTTTTCCTGGATGAGAAACCTTTTGTGATGAGGTGTGCCACATAGAAGGATTTCCTGACTACTGATGAGACCAAGGTTGAACTTTTTGGCCACAATTTCAAAAGGTATGTTTGGCACAAAAACACTTCACATCACCAAAAAAACACCATCCCCATGGTGAACCATGGTGGTGGCAGTATTATGTTTTGGGGCTGCTTTTCTTCAGCTGGAACTGGAACTTTAGTTAAGTGGAGGCAATTATGAATTGTTCCAAATACAAGTCACTTTTGGCCCAAAACCTTCAGGCATCTTCTAGAAAGCTGAAGAGGAATTTCACCTTTCAACACGACAACAACCCCAAGCATTCATCCAAATCAACAAAAGAATGGCTTCACCAGAAGAAAATTAAAGTTTTGTATTGGCCCACCCAGAGCCCAGACCTAAATCGAATAGAAAATCTGTGGGGTGACCCAAAGAGGGCTGTGCACAAGAGATGCCCTCGCAATCTGACAGATTTGGAGCACTTTTGCAAAGAAGAGTGGGCAAATATTGCCAAGTCAAGATGTCCCATGCTGATAGACTCCTACCCAAGAAGACTGAATGCTGTAATTAAATCAAAAGGTGCTTCAACAAAGTATTACTTTAGGGGTGTGCACACACAACAAAATATTAGTTTAAGGGTGTGCACACATGCAACCAGCACATTGTACATTTTTTATTTTTTACATTTTTTCCCCTAAAAGATCTGTTTGTTTTTCAATTGAATTGTACAGGTTATAGATCACATTAAAGGTGGAAAAAACTTTTGAACTGATTTATTGTGGTTTCATTTTTTTATATCACAAAAACCTGGCATTTTAACAGGGTTGTGTAAACTTTTTATATCCACTGTGCCGTGCCCCCCTAATAAATAATCTGCAGCTTGGCCTACAATCCCAACTGAAATCATGCAATAACAAAATAAGCAAATTTGCTACCAACTCAAAAAACTCCTTCTACCACTGCCAATCTCTCTATACCCTACATTGGCTCAAACTACCTAATTACTTGACCTTGCTTAAACTCACTAATGCCCACAAACTCATCCATAAACCCTCCAGCTGTCCCTCTCTCTCCACCAGATTATCCCCCCCACCATTCCGACCCGCTCACACAGATCAGAAAACCAAAACCTCCTACCGATCCACAAACCCTTATGACCTCCCAGCCACATCCTACTCTCCTGTTCCATTTCTAAACTATGGAACTCTCTCCCTCCCTCTCTTCGCAGTACCCCTGACCACACCAAATTTAAATCCCTCTTGTCCTCCTATCTTACTACAGAATGGTTATGTCCATTTCACTCCCCAACATAACTTCCCCCTCTAGTCACTCACTTCACTACCTTTGCTATTTCACATACCTACTACAACAACTCAATTAGACCCTTTCAGGACAGTGACTTACTGCATCCACTATCTCTCTGATATGAACTTTATCTCAAATAAATAAAAAAAACAAACAAAAAAAAACAATATAATTATTACACCTGTCTTCTCATTTGTCTGTATAAATCAAGTGCATGATTTCACATTGTTTTGTTTGCTGTAGTTCTATGAAAATTTGATTTCAAATATTAATTTGCCTGTAACTGTCATTGGAGCTTTTCTCCCTGGGCCTCCACTGAAAACGGGCTCTTCGTGGCCCAGTGGACTTCCCTGGTTACCAAACTGAAATAAATAAAATAACCTGCATTGCAAGTATAAAAAGAGGTAAATTTGATATGAGCATGGAGGAGTTTTTATTTCTCAGGCTGCTCAAGCAGTGTTATATACAGTGGCTGATGGGTTTTATTCCCCTTCCCTGTTGTCTGGTATGTTATTTTTTGCCATTTATTTTTCACTCTTCAATACTGTTCTAACATTTTCAGAAATATGTGTATGCAGACCTCTTCAGTATACGTTCTTCTGAGACTTCAGTTACTAATGACCTGCTCTATAAAATATCACTGAGAAAAGGCAAGAGTTTAAAGATAGGTAGGAGTATTTTTGCTGATTTCCTATTAAGTGTTCCTTTTCCTGGAAATATGTTTTCCAGTCACCTTTTATGAGTGTTTTTGTGGCATGGCTTGCTAATATACTGTTCTAGGGAAATATATATTTGAAAAAAGGCAGGGGGGGGGTTGAACCCAGGTATATATATTTTGTTTGTCCTGTTAGCATTTGTTCTGTTCCCCTGAGATATGTTGTTTAATCACCTTTTTCTGCTACTGCTTCTCTGGTATGGTTTGTTAACAGACTAATCTGAAAAATATATACTTGAAAAGAGACAGGGGTTCAAACACAGATATGTGCCTTTTGTTTGTCTTGCTGTGATGTGTTCCATTTCCTGGAATGTGTTTTCCAGTCACCTTCTACACTACTGTTATTGTGATCCTCTGCTTAAACAGTGGTCTAGCACATATCAGTGGCATAGGCAAGGGTTCAGTGTGTTTCACTTTTAGAACTATCATGTGTTAAATTCACCCTAAACTGCACACTCCTATAATGAATGTGTACATTACATGGGGAAGTTGGCATTTTCTAACATAATACATTTCTAGATTCTTATGACGCTATTGAGATGGGCAGTTTGGGGATAATTAATCAGCTGCACAACTGAGTTAAACTTTGATGCACATTCCACTTTGAAATAAATCACAGCTACTGCCATTATTGTGACTTCTTTGACGGAACAGAGTACTTGTGCAATGATCTTTACTATGTCATTACAACTATTTGTATGTTTCACATATCCTGGGGAGTTGTGTGCAGTTACATAAATGTCCTGTTTGCAGAGTACCTCTTTTCTGACATTTCTTAGATATGTGCTTTATGGCACTTGCACCCATGATGGCTGAAGTAGCTCCCCTTGCTAATGCAGTACTATAAACATTCAAGTGTAGGCGTTCTTGGTTCAGTTTCCCTGAGGTCTATCTTTTTTTTCAGTCTGTTTGCTCATGTAATATATTTCCAAGGCATGTGTTTTATGCACACTCTGATGCCTGCATTGTCTTATCTTGTCAGTACAATGTGAATATACTGGCAAGTAGTCTGAATTTCTGGACTAATTCCCCTTCAAGGTAACATATATTCTTTTATAATGACACTCACGGTATAGTAGTGGTCCATGGCTAATGGCCCAGTGTTGTTAGGTCTAGTGCAGATTGTTATATTATTTTATATCCATATATACTTCACATTCTTTACAACTGTGGTATTGCCATAGCACCTTTTTCTTGCTGCTTTTCCATCAGTTATTTTGTTCTGCAATTCCACTGGTACTTTTATGATGTCCATCTCTGTGGATTCTGTTATTATTGTGTAACTTCTCTCCAGCTTCAACATCTGTGTTACTTGCTATTCCATTTCACATCTATTTATGCATGCATTTATTACTGTTGATTACATCAGCATTAAATAACTCTGTGTCCGCTCTCACATTGATAACTGGGAGTATACATGCATTGTTTACCTCTCCTGTTTGTATTTTTATTTTGCTGTGAGGTGATCTACCACAATATGTCTGTGGGTCTTTACTGTGGCCATGAAGAGAGGCTTGTCTTTGTGCACACTGGTTTGGCCATATGAATATCCGATTAGCATTGCTGCTTATCATGCTGGGAAGTTTAATAGTGCTGGTTTGGCCGCAGTGTGGCCACAACATTAATGAATCTCCAGAATGGTGTTTCATAGACAATCCCCCACAAGGTGACAATTAGAGCAAGAAATGAACTTAGTTGGTCTATGTAGAATTATTTCTGAACCAAGTGGTACCATTTTAGATGATACTTTTAAAGTCTATATAGATGATAGTAATATAACTTAATGGAGGACTGAGAAAAGACTATGTAGTGAGAAAGGTAGAGATGGATGGGCAAAACTGTCAGTGAAAGATAAATGGTAAGAGGGGATGAGAGCAGTTATTTTAGGTTTCAGAAAGAGCGGTGATAGTTACTTATAATAATACCTATTTCTATTCAGTCATGAATGGAAGTGTCATTTCAGCAGATATTCATGTTTTGAGTAGATCATGGTTCATATTTGTTGGTGAGGAGTAGATAACAGTCTGTGTTTCCTTAAGTACCTCTCATCTATCCCTGATTTTGCAAGACTATCCCTGTCTGCCTCATATTTCTTAATGTTTAAAATGCACATTTATGTAAAACCTGTTTTATTAACTTTTTTAGTGAATTAGAGGGTTTTTTTTAATGTTCCATAATTTTGGGTGTTTGTCTCCCATTATTTTTTGTTTTGTGTATAATTCTTGGTCAAAGATGTTGAGAAGTGTATTTTCTCATCTGAGAATATACAGTATTATTAAATAATTTTACAAGCAAAGGAAGCCACTTGATGTAAAGGGAAATCTTTAAAGATGTTCAAGATTAAAAGTAAACCTGCCCAGATCTAATACATAAACTTTAATACAATTTTAAAAAAGCTACTCAGAATTATCCCTTCAATTTAAAAGTATTATGGAGATACATTTTTATATATGGCATTAGAAAGCAAATAGTATTTATGGGACAGAAACGTGTATGCACTGCTCTGGAACCATAGCAAGGTGCTTTGCAACATAATGTGACAAGTGGCTTGCTGCAGTTATATCACCACACAGTAAGCATTTCATCACTTCAACCACAACTGCAATTGCAATGTGCTGGTACTGCATTCCAGTTCATCAGCACCTGCCAACCATGCCCCCTTACAGTCTGTGCCCTGGACAAACCCTGCCTTCTCTGCACCATAGTTAAGACTAGACTGTCATTACCACTGGTACTTATAGACACTATTACCCTGTTCAAATCATGTTGCAGAAAATATACCAAGCCATTTCTTATTTCTGAATAATTTGGTTTGTTTGAGGGATACCGCTGCTCTGGATTGGACTCCTCATCCACATAAAACAAAGTTCATCTCTGTCCATATTCAAGTGCAACTTGGATCTATGAATGGAAAACAGAAAATTTACCCCTGAACTGACCCTGTACTATTAATAGACAGAGGCAACTCCTAAATGCCTTATCTTATGCATGATGCATGGTTCCTCTTAAATTATCTGTAATATGATCCCAGTTATCGTCATTAGGGGTAATATATAATTATCAACCATGGGGTGGGTAAGGCCACTCTCTAACCAAGTGAAATAGGTTAATTCAAACAAAAAAAGGGAAAGTGGCTAGGCCTAAAATGGCCAACAAGGCAGTTACCTAATACTTACCTATGAATCTATGTTTGAAGAGGATAGGGTAATATCTGCTAGTGAGCTTTCAAGAGAAGTTCCTCCTTGTCTTTGCTTGCCTTCTGTGAGACTGTGCAAGCCATTTCCAAATAAGTGCTCCTTTTTTGCCCTCAAAAGAGGCAGCTATGTCTTTGAGCTAGCCTGGTTATAAAATAAAATGAGTACTGAGTTATTATTTTTTCTTTTCTGAAGATATATGAGTGAGGGGATGGCAATCATGCTGTTCAGCTACATAAACTTTTGTTTTTTTAAGTTAGTATGTTATTGATCGCATACCTCATGGTACACTGTTATATTTGACTACTAAAGACTATCTGGCCTGAAAGAATGTACTTCTTGGGGCCTTAAAGTCTGGAAGTTGAAGTATGCTACATTTTAACCATTTATTAGTGTATTTTCTGGCTCAAAGGAAAAGTGTAATCATCTTTGAACAGTAATGTAATACCAACAGCAGAAAAATATTGATTTCCATCCAAAGTTAACAGGGAATAAACCATCCAACCTAGTGTTTCTTATTTTCATTTTTGCATTCAACATTTATGATGATGTCCAGAAAGTATTGCTAAGGGTTTTGAATATTTTATCACTATGCTGCTTCAACAATAATGTTATTATATTAAACATGATGGCATCTGGAAAACCTATCAGCTATTGGTCTGCAGCAAACTAACCATGGAACTTTTAATGAGTGCCTCAGTGTTAATTTGCATTTCCTAAGAAACAATTTGCTGCAGCTGAGTTAGCATTCATAAACAAAGACAAAATAGATCATACATGTATTGCATGTTATATGTCACATACTGAACAAATAATTATTTGAATTCATTTTCAGTCTAAAAAGTTGATTCTCATAGGCAGAATTATGGAGAAATATTCCTTCAAGGAACTACATTTATATGACGAAATGATGGACGTTCAACCCACTTTACAACAAAACCATATTTCTACTCTTTTAAGTCTAAATATACCTGCTTTTGTCATAAACAATCTCATTAGCCTCCACTTTGTCTCCAGGCCCAGTACCTTTTATTCTCAATCATTCTCTCAGCCTGTCACAAAGTGTGTTGTCTTTTTATCTGCTGTGTACCCCTACTCAGTCTAAATCCAGAAGTAATGCCTGTCAGCCCTACTTGTGATGTTTCTATTTCACATATAATTTTACAATCTCCCATTCCCGTTCATATTGTACTATCTTTCTTCCCTCTGCTATATCCTTTTGCTATGATCTATAAATTTAAAAACTTCATACAGAATTTGTACCCATTGATATTTAAATAACTCCTCTGTATGCTGCCTATCTGAATCTAGATCTCACCCTACCCTCCTCCCAGTATTACATGCATTCCTGGCAAATTCCAATCAGAATCTTTGAGGCTAACATGACTATGATAATGCGTACCACTCTGTGTTAGAACCCTTCAATTCTCCTGACGTCTCCAGCATATAACCTCCTCATACTGGAGGTAACACTGCTGATTCCTAGGAGCAGAGAGTGAGAGCATTTCCCACCTAGGCTTAGGAAATGCAGGGTGGAACATCCCGTTCAGAACTAGCGTATTTTACGTGCTTGCCTCTGTACTCTCAACAAATGGAAGATTACAAATAGTGAACTAACACCCCCACCTCCAAGCTAGAGCTGGTCAGGGGAGTCAGATTTATTAGCAGCGGTTCTAGCATTTGTGGCATTGTTTGAAATCATTCATAAACCATGTTTAATGGGGATATTTGTTGGATGGTTTTGGCTATCAATTAAGACAGATATTCATTTTGGTCACTATTTAATGTGGATAGTTATGGGAACCAAGAGTTCAATATTATTTAAATTCAAAATAAATATTTACTGCAGTGATATCAACAATGAGACATAACATCTATTTAAACAATATAAAAGTCCCTGGCATTTTGGCTGAAGTCTTCTCAGCCAAAAACTGTTGCAAAAAAAAAAAAGTGGGTAATACAGCTAACAATAAACACATTTAAAATAAAGTGCTTAATTAATGTTTATGTTAAGCCTTTAGACTTATGGTTTTGCAATTTAATTATATAAAATTCTTTGTTATATTTCACAGTAGATTTATATTACCACCACATTCAGTTATACAACCATTTTACAAAATAACAATCTAAATACATTTAAGTGATGTTGCATATTTAAGAATGTCTGTCAACAGGATTGATAAATCTTTGCATCTCATATCATTAATATGTTCTGCCTTAGATGTCATTTTGATTCTCAATAAATATTAACTGGATATAAAATAATACAAACTGTGGCTATAGTGTTACAAAAGTTCTTTAAACAATAACAAGTTTTACAAATCATGTTACAACTAGGCATTTTTAGCATTTATTGACAAACGATACAAGCATGACTTTGCAGGTTACCAGAACAGTCTTGTACAACCATTGCATTTGTTTGAAATGACCAATCATCTTTTTGTTTCTATTCCCTTTAAAAATCAGAATTAAAAGCTTATCGGAGAACAACCATGATGAATGGCTATCAAAGAAGTATTCTAGTTTACATTTAACATTCTTTAGTTTTTCTGTCAATGCATTACAGGTTCAAACACAAAACTGGTGTTCTCTGTTATTTTTTTTTTTACTTTTTTTAATTTATTTATATGCATTGTTATAATTCTATATGTATTACTGAAACAGAATCAGCAGTTTGATAGGACAGCTGTATTTTGCATTGGGAGTAATATTTTTAATGACTGTGTACTCCTACATTCTATGCCTGACATACAAAGCTATGTCAAATCCAGAATTAATGGACATGCTCCACCTCAGTAAATCTAAATCCCTTAGAGCCACACGCTCGAGGGACTTGAACCTCAGCACAGAAATAAATAGAACTTGCTGGAGGGACAGGTTCACAACCCAGAGGCTCTCTTCGCTCTGGAATAGAATTCCAGTTCATGTGAGGCAGAGCACCTCACTGAATCTCTTCAAGAAGAATCTCGATAGGTGGATGGGGGATCGTAGGTTTGTCCCATGGATTACTCCCATGTCACTATTAGACAGAGGCACAGTAAACTAAACCTTAAAAAGGGCACAGTATACTCAAATCAAGGGGTGGTGTAAGCCATACAGAATTGGGCTAGGCTTATAATTGCCCCAGGGCAGATAGCCTAATATGAACCTATGAACTTATGAACCTATGGAGTACTAACTCTCACTTCACTTGCTATTTGAACCATACAGAAAATACATTTGGCATTTCAAATACTAATAATGGAGCCCCCATCTGTCAAGATTGCCAGTATGTAAAATCACTGCAGTAACATATATTATCAGCTGAATTTCTAGAAGAAATATAATAAATCAGATTTGTTAACCAAGTGCAACACTACACGTTTACAGTTCGTACAATGTATGTTTTCGTAGAAAGCCTCAGAAGTCTGAAGCTACCATTACCTCTGCCTAAAGTTCTCTTAAGACAAATGCTTTAAGTCTACACAGACAAAACAGAGATGCAGTGATGACAAGTCAGCTGTGGTGAAACTATAGACCAGGTGACCCGAGTTAGTTGCCTAGGCAGTTGATGGTATGGGGGTTGATGGCACATTCTGAAGGGATGGCAGGGTGGATCAGGATGAGTACAGAAACAGGCACTGTGTGGATTGACTTACACCTCACCAAAACACTGCCTGGCAGCAGTACCCATTACTCAGTAGTATGTAGGAACAGGCACTCACAAGGAAAGGTTGTTGTGAGTCTGTGCATTAATGCATCTAACCATCCTTCCTACCAAGCAAGACTGAGACCAAATAGAACAAAAATCTGCTGTCATAACTAGGATGACGAACTTTGTAGTGCCTGCTTAAATGACAGGCCTTCTGCACTGCTCTCACCCTGGTAGATCTGAGAATGTCCCATTATTAGGAAATGAAATCCATTTAGTGGTGATGGGGAGGTTAAAAGAAAAGTCACATGTCTGATCTGACAAGAAACTGTGTCTGTTTTGATACACTTTCCTGTCAACAACTTCAGATGTCTGTAAACTGCTACAACCCCCCCCAAAAAAAAAATTAAAAAAAACATGTATACATTAATCACTCTATGAAATTTAAAGATAGAAATAATGACACTATGCCACCCATTGGTAATGGAAGACACTTCCATTTTTCTTATACAAAATGTACAAAATGACATTTACTCCTAAAAAAAAAAAAGAGGAACGACCATGCCTTGCCATGACATAACCATATGGGATGTATTCCTTCATAGGCAGATTACTGGGGTTATGTCATCAGCACTAAAGCTTATCTGTTGGGAGAAAAGTCCTACTATAGCCCTCAACCAGCCATGTATTTTTGCTTAATTGCATAAATTGCATAAATTACTGAAGACTCTTTCAAACATTTCTTGTAAATACCTTCTTAGCTTAGTGTAAAAAAAATAGCCCGTGTGTTTCCTTCGAAATATATTCAGCTACATAGTACAAGTTTCAATGTGTACATAATTGCAAGATGCAGAAAAAGTACATGAAGCAGTGTTTGTCATGCAAACATGCTATGTATTTTATTGACTTCAACAAATATCTAGGTTTGCTATTCTGAAATGCCTCAGTATTGCTGCAAATCTAAACTGATATATGTTATTAATAATCTGTTTCAAAATATATTAAATATATTAAATGCAGCTATCTCAGCTTCACAAATAAAAATTAAAGTATCTCTAAATCAGTAATATCTAATTACACAAAGTCCATGACAACTAAATCCATTAATATATCGATTCAAATAAGCCTATAACCAATTTTGATTATGGTGGAGCAAAACTATGCCTGCATTGTTATTCATATTACATGTAAATTATTTGAAAAACAAAGTGTATAAAGCATATCCTTGAGGCCATAAAAATAAATCTTAAGATTTTCCAAGAAGCAAACAGTTGTTGTTGTTGTCTTTTCCCGGTTAGGGGTCGCCACAGTGGAACTCCGGTCTGCTAATGATTGGCAGTAGATTTTCATGAATGCTGAGGTGCCAGCTCGACGTCCAACCTTCAACGAAGGCACTCCCATTTACACATGTCTTTCAAACGCCCACACAACTGCAGGGAGGACATGCAGACTCCACACTGAAGGCACTCCCCACACTCCAGCCAAGAATTGAACGGGAGAACCTCTTGCTATGAGGCAACGATGCTACCGCTGCACCACCGCGGAAGTATTTCATACAGACTGAATTTCAGAATCTTGGTTTGTTATGAATGATTGTGCCATCAAGGTGTCAAGAATGCCTCTCTGCTTGACAGGTAGTAGAACTTTCTTCAGAAGGTGGGTTATACATTGCTATATGAATCTGTGAATTCAACATATGTTATTTCTTTGTTGATGAACACTTGGGCACTTTTAATAGGTATTTGGGGAAACATTTGCTCTGTGAAGAAGTAAGTGGTCAAGGAGGGCTGAATCTTTTATGGCTGAAAAGGATGGACACAGATAATCATGGAGGCATCTGAAAGAAAACAAAGAGAAATATGTCAATCTGTCCAGATAACTAAGGACATCAAACCCATTGATCATTGGAGATAAGAATCTCTGAGAAGTCTCAAGCTAAGTCATATGTTTATACAAATACTTGCCAAAAAGAACACTATGCTCAGCAATGGGTCTGATGGGAGCTGCATAAAGGTGAATTTTATATAGAGGAGGTACAATTGGAAATTAGATGAGACAGATAGAGGGTTTTCTGAACTACTGCTGAAATGTGAAGGTCAAAAGATAAAGAATTATCGACAAGAGTGCCTTGATCACTTAATAAACTGCCTGGTTGAATGAGTGTAGTATGTATATGGTATGATCATACCTCTCAACTGTATAGATTTTCACAGAATTTCCAAATTTTTACCTCAGATTTTTGGTCTGTTTTTCATAAAGTTGTATTTTTCTGGCAAATTAGTAGCAAATCATTACAATTTAAAGTCAGAAAATAATGATAGACATTTGAGATTCAGACTTTATACCCTTCATAAAAGCCATGTTAATGCAAAACCTGTTATTCTATCAACTTTCTAAGATTGTAAGAGTGATATTTAAAAGTTGCCCCTATTTTTAGGTCTTTGTACCACTTTTATTGATGGCTTTGTCCAGATTTCTTGTTCTGAGAGGTTGAGAGGTATGGGTGTGGTCTGGAAAAATTTTGCTTATCAAAATGAGCAATACTGTAGCGTTTCATGCTTAGTTTGAGACCATTGCCCTTGCAGCAATTGATAACATAGTCAAGAGGGGGAAATAGGATACCATAGTGATATGTATATACCAGATTGTAAGGAATGCCTGCCTGACATTCTTCTTTGCTTTTCCACAAACATAATTGTCATTAAAGAAAATGGAATTGAAACAAAGACATCCCACAAGTATATTGCAGAAAAAAATAAGGCATTCTTTACTTCCTATTGGTGGTATGTATGATAATGTCAAAATCTTTCTTACCTGGAGTGGAAAGGTGGGATCAGTACCATACCATGCAGTGACATGTTGTTGAACTTACCTCAACAGAATTTGGCTAAGATGGAAATTGCAGCCTTTAACTTGTGTTTCTAGAATGTACTTTTTTACTGACTACAAATCGTCACATTTTCAAAGTCACAGTTGCTTTACTCTATATTAAAAATATGTGCATGTCTTTGTAAATCTCACAGAGGTCTTGAACATCATACTGTGGGCAGATTCATTCTTATTCCTCATTCGCCAAGAGTGACAGGTATTTTGTTGCACCCATTTCTCCTCCCTCCAGAATGTACAAATAAAGTTGCTTTCATACAGTTCCTCTGATGGGGAAGGTAACATCCATTATTAACAATCTGGAGATTCTGGACATTTGTATGTCTTTGAGGTTTGCTTTATTGTGAGTATGAAGACAGTCATGATTTCATTGGGATTCTCAACCAACCTTTGCAGCGGCTGTTTGTAACATAGTGGCAATAAGGGAGTAATATATTTCCCTATTACTTGAAGGCTATCTGGAAGGTATGGTTGTTTCTTCCTACATTTTTGTTTTATTTTTATTTATCTTTTGTTGACCAGGTCAGCACCAGTAAGTTAGTGGTCTCTTTTCAGGAGAAGACCTGAGGTGATATTTATACTACTTTGAGAAATTTGATCAGGGCACCAGGGAACTTCCTCTACTCTTTTTTTTCAATAACTGCTAAGAGAGAAATTGGCAGGTTTTGTTTGAATTGGTCTGAAAGGTGTTGGATTTGTTTTTTTGGAAACTGAAGCAATGATTGGTAAACCATATTCTACCTGAAACAGAAAGTCAGATGTCCCTATAGCGCCTCTGGTAGGTTTGCTGAGAAAGGGAAATATTTTGTTGGCTCAGAAGAGGAAAGAATTTATTCTGTTCACATTTTTTTTCAATGTGTAATTGTAAGTTAAATTCTGAGATATTTGAAGGAGGTGGTTGGATCAATGAAGCAGTTGTTTAGATAAGTGAAATAAATATTGTTAGATGATTAGGACAGTGCCTGGGAGTCCGAAAAGAATGGCTTGGTTTTGGTTTTGAAAGGGGTAAGGATTAGTTTACGTTTAATAAGCCAATTGTGGAGTGAGTGAAAGTCTGATTAGTTGGCACTGTGTATGTTTCAGGATGTTGCAGGATCTGTAGATGACTACATCACCACCACACAAAATAATTGGAATGTGGGATACGTTTCGTAACAAAGATGGAAAAAGAGGGAGAAGGGTGGAGCTCTGGGGAGCACCAGTGTGGCGAGAGGTTTTACTTGACAATGAAGAACTGTTTTTTACTGAGAAGTATCTGTTAGAGAGTAAGTTCTTAAATCACTTGAGTGTCTCAAAGCTGATTCCAATTTCTATTAGTTTGAGTGGTAGTGAGGGGTGGACTTAATAAATCTGTGTCCACCTTCCATAGTTGTTGTACTGATTCTCCCATGCATTTCTCTCAACTTCAAGACACTTGAACAAAGTCTAAAGTAATGGGGAGGGGGGTGAACAAAGGCCCAAAAATAGGGACAGATTGTAAATATTGCTCTTATAATCTAAGAAAGTTGCTAGTATAACAAGATGTGTTAGCATGCATTTTCTGAATAATATTAAGTCTGAAAATCAAATGTATGTTAATATTTAGTGATGTCAGTCCTCTGTGATTTGCCAGAAGACCACAAATTTTATGAGGAACAGACCAAAATATGAGGCAACAATCTGGACATTCTGAGAAAATCTGGACAGTTGAGGGGTATGGTCCCATGGCATCTGTCAGTGATTGTTATGGCCCATGGCCAGCAGTAGCACTGCTGGGTACATCACTCCTTTGTACACATATAACACATATAACCCTGTATACCCAGTCTTGGCTAACTTCTCTGGAACACTGTCATGGGATAAATTTCCCCAAGTACTCCAGGGCATCTTGAGATACTTCTCTCATCTTGCATATTTCTGATTCATACTGATTCAAAGAAACAGCATGATATGCTGCATCTGTACCTTTAAATCATCAATGCCCTGGAGAACATTGACTCCATTCAGACCACCATTACTCAGGTAGTCATCAGTCATGTTATCAAATTTTTGTATTGGAGATATACTATTATATATTATAAGATGTGACTTCCAGGTATGAAATACTTTGTTTTTACTGCCCTGTTGTTAATATATATGTTGTGTGTATAGAAATACATACTACTGTGTGTCATTAATACCACTAGCTATTTGCTCCTAACTCTGTAAAGTATACACAGTGGAGGACTATGCAGTCTGTTCCCATTCCATTTCTATTTCACTTAGTCTCAAACCTTAACAATAACCATACCTTCAACTACTTTAGATATGGACATCAACCAGTGTTATGATTGCCTGTTCAAATCTTAACAATAAGCATGCCTTCAAATACTTTTATACCTGGACATTACCCAATGTTAAAATTGTCTGCGGATGTAAATTCATATGTGAATACTTGGCTAACTGTCCTGAAGGGCCATTTTGAGCTTAGACAATAACCCGAGGTCAGAATCAAACCCTCTACCTTCTGTTTATAAGGTAAAGATCTTAACTATTGTAACAGTCACAAAAGATATTATGTACCAACAATCCTTTCTGATTGCTAATCCTTGCTAAGAAAAGAGACTCAGTGATACAATAAGTAGCAAAAAATCAGAATGCAGTGGTCAGCAAAAAAGTAAAACAACAAAATATACACACAGACACATACCTGATTACACAACCTGCACAAAATTAAGCTGAGTTACTCCTCTACCGACAATAAAAGACCATTTAAAGTTTTTTTTCTGACAATCACGAAATATGAATTAAAGAAAAAATGTATATGTTGATACATCCCAGAAAGTATTTGGCAGTAAACAAGCACATGAAGGGATTTTATTCACTGGATCAGCATATTTTTGCTGAACAGATCAGAGGTCTTTATGTTCTGGGCATCATGGTCTTACTCCAAGTAAAACAAAATGCAAGTATAAAAATCCTGTGGGGAGGGAGGATTTGCCACCCACTTGCATTTTTTATGCTAAATCCAGCTGGTTCATAGGTAGGTACTAGGTTATTGGCCCTAGGGCCTATATAAGCCTAGCCAAAAGGTACCCTGGCTTTCACCACCCAAGAAAATTATTTTCCTGTGCCGCTGTCAAGCAGAGCCAGAGAAGTGATCCCCGGGGAGAATTTCCTATCTCCCATCCAATCATCAAGATTTATCTTGAAGAGTGCTAATGAGGAGCTTTGTTTGATATAGATAGATAGTTTGTTCCAGACTATGGGAAGTTTCTGGGACAGGAATCTATCCCTCCAGCATGTTCTGTTTATTGTGGTGACAAGATTTAGGTCCCTAGAGTATGCAGCTCAGAGGGATTGGGATTTCTTTAAGTGGAGCATGTCTAAAAGCTCTGGGTTTGACATAGCTTTGTGTGTTAGGCAGAGATCGCCTATGAGTAGGCGATATGTGATGGAGTAAAAGCTGCAGTTTTTTGAGACGGTCTGCGTAGGGCATCTGTTTGAGGCCAGTAATCTTCTTTGTGAGGTATTTCTGCGGCCTTTCCAGTTGTTGTAGCTGTCTTGTGAGGTACATACCAAAAGGGGAGTTGTACTCTATAATGGGTCTAATGAGTGATGAGTAGAGTGGAACAATGACCTCTTTTTTTCCTGGATGAGAAACCTTTTGTGATGAGGTGTGCCACGTAGAAGGATTTCATGACTACTGTGGTGATGTGATTATCAAAGGAGAGACTACTGTCCCCCTGTGTCCCAAGGTATCTTATCACACTTTCAATGTTAAGTAAACTACCACCTATGTGGTAGTTCATGGGTACAGAGCTTGAGGCCATGGCTTTGACAACAGGCATCTCTCTCAGCAAGGCCCTTTTGTAGGATTTCCACATCTTTTGGAGTTTTGATTATGGCTCCTAGTTTGCAGTCATCTGCAAACTTCGTTAGCCTAAGACCTTCTGTGTTAGCCTGTACTTCAGAGAAGTAGATACCAAACAGGAGAGGACCCAGGACTGAACCCTGTGGAACTCCACTTGTCACTGGTCTAAAGTTGGATTTGGAGTCTGCTACTTTCACAGTGTGGGTTCTGTCAGTGAACCAGTTGGCAACCCATCTTGTGACATAGGGATATATACCTAGTTTAGTGAGTTTATCTATAATTCCAGAGTGGGGGATGGTATTGAAAGCCTTGGCGAGATCTAGATAGGCTGTGTGAACTACCTTCCCCTCATCTACGGGTTTGGTGACCACTTCAAAGAAGTCTATCAGGTTTATGAGACATGATCTGCCTTTTACAAACTCGAACTGGGTGGGGTCCAGAGTTTGGAGATTACCAATGCCATTGTTTATAAGTTCCATGATGATACGTTCCATAGCCTTGCAGACCAGGCTCGTCAGGCTAATGGGGCAGTAGTTTCCAGGGTCCGTGGTGGCTCCCCCTTTGTGGAGTGGGATAACAGTCACTGTGCACCATTCAGTGGGCACATAGCCTGAGGTGAGGCTATGACTGAACATGGTACTTAGGTGGGGTGCCAGTTTGTTCTGTAGTTCATGTAGAACGCAGCCTGGAATGTTGTCAGATCCCACGGATACTGTGTTCTTGGCTTTGGAGAGTGTGTTTTTTACCTGTGCAGCCGTGATTACAGGAACTTTGCATTCTTCTGGTATAGAGATGGGCCCTTTAGGGGATGAGAAGGGGGTAAAGTTAGCACTGAACCAGGATGTTGGCAATATCAGTTGGTTCTGTATATTTAGGGCCATTGTGTTGTAACTCAGAGCAGATCTGAATGTTGCCATTGAGATTCTTGACGTAGCTATAGAATGCTTTGTGGTTGTCTTTGGGGTAAGTGGCGATTTTGTTTTCATAACTAGCTTTGGAGAATTTTATGTGGGATCTCAGCTTCTTACTGAGGCTGACCAGGGAGTTCCTCCAATCATGGGATTTTACTCTTTTTTGCAACAGTTTCTTTCTTCTGTTGTAAAGTTTGTTTATGGCAGAGGACCACCAGATTGGCTTCATTTTTGTGGAGGATAGCATCTTGGTTTTGTTAGGGATTGCACAATCCATGCACCCATGTAAGTGCTTATAAAGTGCATTTGTATAGAATTCAGCAGTCATACCTCTATTGTCCATCAGCATGGGTGTCGTGAAGTTTGTCACTTCTGTCTTAAGAAGCGTGAAGTTGGCTTTGGAGAAATGTTTTATGGTGGTTTCCCTAATGGGGGGTAGGGGAGGGATGTGGATGTCTAGGGTGATTAGCTTGTGGTCGAATCTGACCAACAAGGAATTGACCTCTGGTGTGGAGCACTGGTTGCCCATGTTGGTAATAACCATGTCTATGATATTGCTGCCCCTGGTGGGGGTGTGGATAAGTTGATCCCAAGGCATTGGAAATTCTGAATCCGAGAAAACGTTGAGCACAAGAGTTGGTACATGAGTAGTTTTCCCAGTTAATGGTGGGGTAGTTGAAACCACCCATGATTAGGGTGTTAGGTTGTATCCTAATATTTTCTAGTGTATCAAAAAATGAGGAGTGGGAATCCTGGGGCATGGTGAGGGATCTGTAGCAAGCTACAATTTGGATTGTGGTCTTGCCCAGAGTTCGTAGCACTTGGATAATCTCGGATGCATTATGTTGAGCAACTAGCCTATAGGTGTGGATATTGTTAATGAATATGGACACACCTCCGCCTTTAGTGTTTCAGTCCAGGTTAGGTGGCCGAAAGTTGTAGTATGAATTATAGTCTGGTAATGCAGGGGTACTCTCTGGAGCCTTGAACCAGGTCTCTGTCGCTGCACAGATGTCGATGTTCTCCATTTTAAGGAGTGCCTTGAGTGAGTGCATTTTGAGGTTTAGACTTCTAGCATTGAGTAGCAATACCCTCAGATTTTGCTTGCTTGTACCTGTTACGGTGGTGAATTATATAACCTAGCCACTTGATTATTAGCTACAATAAAACTGGAAATATTACTTCCATTTCATTGTAGGAGCCCCTGTAGTAGCAAAGTCCATGTACATCGTTTTAGAGCTTTAAATGCAAGCAAACAAATGAAGAAGTAGCTGATAAACCTAACACAGTATCAAAAACAGAGGAAGGCACAGAAGAGTGAGCTTAAATAACCCTGTGTGTCCCCAGGGGTTGTAGACAGAAACCAGCACCTCCCCATGAGTACATTGTCTGACTGTTTTGGAACCGGGAAAACTTGTATAGTTCAACAAGAAAGTTCAGATTTGCCATTGATTTTAAGCTAACCACATGGACTGAACTATCAGGTGGAATCTAGCACAAATATAAAAACAGCAAACAGTCACCATACAGAATGATAATACAATGCTTTTCACTGTAGATGTTCTGACTACCTTCACTTTCTTTCCTTTTCTTCACTTTCATTCCTGTTTTGAAGTGTCTTCTTCTTCTTCTTTCGGCTTTTCCCAGTTAGGGGTCGCCACAGTGGATCACCTTGTCCGCTCATGATTGCAGTAATCATTTAAAAATGTTTTGTGTCTATTACAGAGTAAAAATGCTTTCATACAATGACTGCGCAGCCATCTAATGACACTGTACATCAGTAGCTTCTGATTCTTCACCTGTCTAATATTAGTGTGAAACTAAAGAAGCTCTGTTGTAATTCATTTTTTTCTTGCTGTTTTATTGTTTATTATTCTGGACAAAATGACCGCAGAAGTCAGAGGTGTAATCAAGGCTTTATTATGCTGCAATGTGACATATGCAAGTTTGACCTCAAGATTGAAAGTCAGTCTGGCATGCCATGCACAGTCAGAAAAGAATGTTGTAAATCTTTGTTCATGCCATAAAGTTAAATAGCAACAATAACAGCTTCTGAAGAAGAAACCGTATTTATTTTCTGTATTCTTCACTATGGTACCCTTGGGTTTATGCTATAGCACCCCAAAGTCCAACAGAAGCACCTCCCTTTTGAAACCATTGGACTCTTATACCTATGTGACTGATGTCTATCTAGTGAGCAAGACAGCATGCATTTTGCATAATGGCAAGCACCATTGGCAAGCAATGTGAAAAAATACAATTTATGTGAAAAAAAAAACATCATCCTAAACTGGATATGTTGCTGGAATGATAAAAAATAGGTTGTGTTACTTTCAGAGACAAATACAAAATGACAAATTAGTAATGAAGGTCATTACAGCATAACACAGCACAACTAATTGCTGCATAGAAATATGATGACAAGCACAATAAATAAGCAGATGAAAATGTAATAAGCAAAACAACTGACTCTTTACTAAAAACTTCAGTGTTATGAGATGAAGAAACATATAAATCCTTAGACACCAATCAATTTAGTTATATGGCATTTAATTAGCGTACCACAATGCTATAATTATTATGCATTATGAAACTTCCCAGGCCTCTCTGTGGAAGTACCATTAATTTCTTGAATAGCATATTCAAATGAAGTTTTCCCTAGTGCAAGTTCTTTAATTTTATTACTATTAAAAACAATCACTGCTAGTTAAATACACTTGGGCACCATCCAGGAATTTCCACAGCGAACTCCTGAGGGAATTCCAGATTGGACCGTTAGCTATCAAGACAATATCTTAAGCATGTAATAGCAGTTCCATATAACAACAGTGCTTTACTGTTTTTTTCTTTTTTTTCTTTTTGTTATGAAATAGGAACAAATAAAATCTCTTGGATAAGACTTGTAAATCTCAGTGTTCAGAACTTAAGTCCTTCTAAATAATCTTACATTTCAAGCACTATTAGCCATAAAAAACATACTTACATTATTTATGTATTTATTTATTTCTTGGATTCATTAGTGCAGAGGGTTACGGCTATGAGCTGTTAATGAGCCGCTTCTTGTAGTCCAGGAATTGAATCCCTCAGTCAGCAAACAGATGCTTACTGTGTAATGCTGATGAAGTCACTTAACCAAACACTGCTCTAGGGTGCTTGGGCTAGGTTTTTCAATAGTCTCTCTGACTGCATGCCTTGAAACTAGCTATGAACCAGGGTAGAACATTGACCCTCTGGGACACGTTTCAGACTCAGCTCAGAGTATAAACTCAAGAAACACATAATTACATAATAATGCAGTACAATTCACATAGAATAACAGTAAATAATAATGTAAGCATATGAAAACAGTATCCAAACAGTAAAAGTTGACATAAAAATATTTGAAATAGCATATGTGCAGTATGTCCAATATGGCACCCAGTATGTAGATTATTCCACATTAGACTGACTATTTGATAAAGACAGCTGATGCCAGTATTAGACAAGTTAGACATGAGAAAATCCACAGTATATGTTAAATACGTACACGTTTTCAAATTTCTCCAATTTTAAAGCTAAAATTATTTTTTTGTAACTTGTATTGTTTTCCTCATTTTTCACATTCTTTTCAATACATTTCAGTATTCTGGCATTTCATCATACTTTCGATAAGCAGGGCTTCTAAACTTTACTGGCAGGGAAGATCAAGCAAGCACATACAACCCCCAGAAATTAGTACTAGTGGTAACAGGGAAGTACATATTAACCAGTAAGTCATCACTAATGGATCAAAGTATACATGTTATCCAGCTAGTTACAGCAGTCATTACCTCAGCAACTACAGGAGATCACCTCTGTATAAAAACACATATCTAGTAAAGATCCTTTAATCTATACCTTCTTCCACCTATCTTATTAGGAAGCCAACGGCCTCACCGACAAGAGCTACTATCAAAACCGGAGCACTATCTTCTGAAGTCCTAGTAACTTGTTGCTGAATGCTCAAAAACATTTGTGCTTTCAAGTCACAAAAGTCTAAAAACAGTGTTAATGCAGCTCTGATGGTCGGGGGTGGGGGCTCCAGTACAACTCTGATTTCTGTATATACTAAATGAGATCACAACAACTCAGAGTAAATGTGTATACAAAGAGGAATGTATATCTGAGATTGCTCAAACTCAACAGAACAGCATTCAGCTGTGATCACTTAGCCTTTGAGCAGATGGAACACAACATAACTATCTAAAAGATAGCCTCATTGTTATTTCGAGGTCCTTCTATTTACAGGACTTTTCTACTACCCTTTTTTCTACATCATGCAGCACACATGACAGTGACCATGACTGGTCACTTCTCTTGGATACTATACCTTAATTTCCTAGGTTCTATTTGAGAACCAAGTTGCTATCTAATGGGTTACATAGGGCTTTACATTTAGTTGGATGATTTTGTCTATGATACCTGACAGTGGGATGGTGTTGAACACCTTTGCAATGGGATGGTGTTGAGCACCTTTGCAATGTCTAGATATGCAGTGTGTACTGATTTGCCTCATCCATTGCTTCTGTAATCATCTCAAAGAAATTGACCAGGTTGAGTAGCCAAGGTCTACTCTTGAAAAATCCAAACTGGTTTGAGTTGAGAGTTTGTAGGTTACCTAAGGCTTTATTTATTTACTCCATTACAATACTTTCCATGGCCAAGAGATGAGGCTGGTTAGGCTTATGGGTCTATAATTACTTGGGTTCATTGACACCCTACCCTTGTTAACGGAGATGACTGTTGTTTGTTGTCTATTCACCTGGCACAAAGCCTGTTTAGAGACTGATGTCTTGCTTTACAAGAGACGGCTTGCACCTGTCACTCCTAGGCTTTTGAATACTGACCAAGGCTCTTGCTGCCCCCATAGTGCCTTTTTTAGGTAAGGCTCGAAAGTCAAACCCACCTCCATAAACAGCACAATTAACAAAAAGCAGAGGGTTATGCTACTCAATGCCAAGAGTTTAAATCTCAAAATGCATGCGCTCGAAGCACTCCTCAGTATGGAGAACGTCAACATCTGTGCAGTAACTGAAACCTGGTTCAAGGCTCCAGAGAGCACCCCAGCACTACTGGGCTACAACTCATACCACACGTTTCGGCCACAGAACATGGACCGAAACACAAAAGGAGGGGATGTATCCATATTCATCAAGGATACCTACACCTCCAGGTTAGTGACGCAGCATGATACTTCTGAGATCATCCATGTGCAACTAACATTGGGCAAATATGCAATGCAAATTGTGGCCTGCTACGGATCACACTCCAGGACCACCACTCCACCTTTCTGGAGACACTGGAAAATATGAAGGTCCTACCGAACACCATGATATTGGGCAATTTCAATTATCCTACCATTAACTGGGAAAACTACTAGAGTACAAACTCACAGGCTCAGCGCTTCCTGGAATTCATCAACTCAAATGCTCTGGATCAGCTGGTAAACTCCCCTACCAGAGGTGAAAACATATTGGACCTGGTAATCACCAACATGGGTGACAGGTGTTCCACACTGGAGGTCAACCCGTCACTGGTTAGATCAGACCATAAACTAATCACTCTGGATGTCCACACCCCACCACCACCCCCAACTAAGGAAACCACAGTAAAAAACTTTTCTAAATCAACTTCACCTTACTTAAGACAGAGGAGGTAAGTTTCACAGCCCCCACGCTAAAGGATAATGCTGCCCAAGATGCAGAAACCTTTACAAATGCACTCTATGAGCACCTACAGGATGCATGGATCATGCCATCCCTAGCAAAATCAAGACTCACTCCTCTAAGAGGAGGAAACCAGTCTGGTGGACCCCTGCCATAAACAGGCTATACAATAGAAGGAGGAAACTAGTTCAGAAAAAAAGCAAATCCCAAGAAGGAAAGACATCCCTGAAAAATATCAATAAGAAACTAAGATCCCTCATAAAATCATCTAAGGCTAACTTTGAAAGAAAAATAGCCAAGGATTCAAAAGATAACCACAAAGCCTTCTTTAGCTATGTTAAGAATCTAAGTGGCAACTCACAGATATGCACCGAACTAGTGCAAAATAGCACAAAATATACTGAACCTACTAATATTGCCAACATCCTGGCAGATAGATTCAGTGCAAACTTCACCCCCCTCTCACCCCCAAAAGGGCCCACAACAATACCAGAAAAGTGTAGTGTCCTGGAAATCACAGACGCACAGGTGAAAACAGCCTTTTCAAAAGCCAAAAACACAGCATCAATGGGGCCAGATGGTGTCCCAGGCTGCGTCTTACATGAACTACAGAATTAACTAACCCCACCCCCCCACACCTAAACACGCTGTTCAACCTCAGCCTCTCCACAGGCTACATGCCCATAAAATGGCACACAGCAAAGGTTACTCCACTCCACAAAGGAGGGGCAACAACTGACCCTGGTAACTATCACCCCATAAGCCTGACTAGCCAGGTATGCAAGGCTATGGAGCGCATCATCATGGAACTCATTAACAAAGACATTGTGAACCTCTGAACACTTGACCCAACCCAGTTCGGCTTTGTTAAGGGCAGATCATGCCTACTAAACCTGGTTGACTTCTTTGAGACAGTCACCAAGGCCATAGACGATGGAAAGGTGGTTCACACAGCCTACCTTGACCTTGCCAAGGCTTTCGACACCATTCCCCACTCAGGTATTACAGAAAAACTCACCAGCCTGAACATAAACCTCTACGTCATGAGATGGGTCGCCAACTGGCTTACAGACAGTACTCACATGGTAAGAATAGCGGGCTCCAGGTCCGACTCTAAACCAGTCACAAGTGATGTCCCACAAGGCTTGATCCTGGGACCCCTACTGTTTGACATATACTTCTTAGAAGTACAGGAAAACACAGGAGGACTATGGCTAACCAAGTTCACCGATGACTGCAAACTGGGAGCCATAATTAACTCTCCAGCTGACACAGACATCCTCCAAAAGAGCCTTTCTGAGATGGACACCTGGTGTCAAAGTCATGGCCTCAAGCTAAATGCCAAAAAATGCACAGTCATCCCATTTGGGAAAAACAAAACACCCATGAATTACCACATAGGTGGCAGCCCCCTTAATACAGAAGAGGTAATAAGAGATCTGGGGACCCAGGTAGATAGCAATCTCTCCATTGACAATCATATTGCCAAAGTAGTTAGAAAATCCTTCTATGTGGCCCATCTAATTACTAAAGGGTTCACATCTAGAAATAGGTTATAGTGCCCCTCTACTCATCACTCATCAGACCCATCGTCCATTTGGGATGTACCTCACAAGACACTTCCAACAGCTGGAAAGACCAGAAAAGTACCTCACCAAGAGGACTACTGGCCTCAAATCTATGTCCTATGCAGCCTGACTGAAAAAACTCCGGCTGTACTCAGTGGCATATTGCTTACTCAGAGGTGATCTCTGCCTGACTTACAAAGCCATGTCCAACTCAGAATTGATGGACATGTTCCACCTAAAGAAATCCAAGTCACTGCGAGCCACGCACTCTAGTGAGCTAAACCTTGCCACAACAATAAATAGAACATGCTGGAGGGATAGATTCCTGTCACAGAGACTCCCCATGCTTTGGAACAAAATTCCAAACTACATTAGGCAGAGCCCCTCACTAACACTCTTCAAGAGAAACCTTGACGAGTGGATGGGTAACAGAAAATACACTCCTGGGATCACTTCATTGGCTCTGCTTGACAGAGGATCAGTTAATTAATCAATGGGGTGGCAAAAGCTGACACACTCTGGCTAGGCTTATAAATGCCCTCAGGCAGATAGCCTAGTACCTTCCTATGAATCTATGAACCTACCTATGTTGAATAGCCACTGTAGCGGGTCATATAAGCCATGTTTTGGGTTGGACAATAGGCAGACAGGTGTGTTATCCAGCCCTATATATGTAGTTTTCTTGGCCTTGGATAATGACTTTGAGACTTGTTCTAGAGCAGTTGCAGGGGGGGGTTGTAGCTACCTGAAATATAGGAGGGGAGAAGGGTATAACATTTGAGCAAAATGTTTCCACTAGTAGAGTGACTATTTCCTCAGAATCTGAATATGTGGCAAAGGGGGGGGGGGGCAAAGCCTGAATGGCTAACTGAAAGCAGCAGTATTTTAGAGCACCATATAACTAGTTAAATAAGACAGGAAAAAATATTCTTTTTTTTCTTCAAAGTATAAAATCTTATAGATAAAGGACTTTTTTTTTGTTTGTCTTTTTGTTTTTTCCTGCGGGGTTAGGGGTCACCACAGCGGAACTCCATTCCACTAATAAGTGGCAGTCGATTTTTATGGTGCCGAGTTGCCAGCCCGACACCCAACCTTCAGCGAAGGCGCGCCTATTCACGCATGCCTTTCGGAGGCCACTTGACCACGGGGAGGACATGCAGACTCTATGCAGGAGACACTTCAGCCAAGAATCGAACAGGAGAACCTCTTGCTGTGAGGCAACAACGCTACTGCTGTACCACCATGGATTCTTATAGATAAAGGACTAATTTACATAATTAGAAACTTTGGTGAAGTTTTACAAATAATTTCCTGTCAAAAAGCTTGGAGATATATTCACTTGTTAAAATGAGGAGCTCAAGGAATTCTCACCAGGCAAGTCCCCCTGCACCCCCTACACCCCTCCTACTTTAATATTCTCAATCCGAGATCACACTACAGTGAGGAAAAGGGAATATTCCCTTATCTGCAAAGTAGTATGATCTCCGCAACAGTCATTCCCCCACGACTTCCTCTAGCTGCAGGCATACCTCCACGAAAATGCTTTTTCGGTAAAAAGCACTTTCGCGGAAGTATGCCCTGCTGTTTGTGCTACGGTGAAAAGTTCCTTTGGGGATCAGTACCGATCTTGCTACATTATATATGTCACTTGCATATGACAGTCTCTAGAGCACACGAAAAAATACATATTACTTTTGCAACATGCTATATTTGCACTAACCATGCATTCTAAACTAACTCAATTGGCAACTGACAAGTTATTTATTTGAAACATCAGTCTAAATATTAATTGTGCCCTTGAAATATCGTTGCCGTTTTGAAAAAAACAAAACCTGAATTGAAAAAGGAATGATTTGAAGAAGTGAAGTATTGTACAGATTTCAAAGACAGCTATTGACACTACAATATATGTAGGAATGTATACATGCAAGGAAAAATTGAAATGTTTTACACTTTTAGTTAAAACAGCTTATTGTTAACTTTTTGCTTTATCAGAAAATTTAAAGAGCTAGGAAATTATTTCTAATTTGTCTTTATAATATTTACTAAAGTGATGTTAGTCACTGACTTGTTTAATGGATTGCGAGTCATGTACAAGATGAAATACTGAATGTTATTTCTGTTTACCTATGTTTGCTGAATTTCTTTTATTAGTACTGATTTAAAACAAGGGAAAGAAAAGGAAGGGAAATCTTTGTTTTTGGTCAAGGGAGGAGAGGCTTAAGAGTATTCTAACTGCTCTGAGATCTCTCTAAGATGCTCTAAACACTATTTGACTAATACTTACCTAAGGTAAGTCTAGATTACCATATGGGTACCTACACATTCATTCTAGACCTGATGTGATTACCCATTCTGGAAGCAGGGTATGCCCTATGCAGGGTGGGAATTGTCAGGATGATCATATTTCATTCTTAGACTCTGCTTTGTATAACTATGTAAACGCACTGCACACTAGAATGTAGGGCACCTCTACTCAGAGTCAGGATATCACTGATAAGCCATGTCTTTTCTTAAGCGTAAGTTGAAGTTGGTGAGCTGAAGAGTGGGAAAGTAAAGAAGGACAGTACACCTATAGTAAATTCATATTTCATTGGTAATCACTCATTGTCTCCTACAGAGTCTTTTTAGTCAAATTATTTTAGTAATACTCTATTTGTTATTGGCTTATTTAGTGTATGCTCCTCTGTTGCATTTAATTTATCCGAAATGACATATCTGACATGTTTGGGATCTCTTAAGGGTAACTAAGTATTGGATATTTTTTAACTCAACATAATAATTGTTGACACTACTAATATTCCATCCTGATATATAAAATACTATAGAATAATAATAGAATAATATAGAATTTCATATCTCTTTTAAGAAAATTCTCCATATAATAATTTAACATATGGAGCTCAGTTGATATTGTTGGTTAAAGGTATGAGTGATAATCCAGTAGCTCTATCTTTATCTATTGGATTAGAAATTACTTTCATTCCATGTTTAATGGGAAATTCATATTTACTTGTATTTGATACTTTAGAATTAATGTTTTATAGAAGTACTTTTTAAAGCCTGACCAGAATTTTACCCTACTTGTATTTAAAGAAGAAAGAACATTAAATTACACTCCCAAGTTTACACACATAAAATAACATTCAATGTTATCAGAGAATATAGTATAACTACTATAATCAAAATAAAAAAGAAGCAAAATGTTTCTTCCAACAATAACTTGAAATGGATTTAACATTCTTATCATTAAATACTAATGGCTTAAATAATGCAAATAAAAGATCAAACTTACTAAAATATTTAAATCTAAATAAGGCACAAGTAGTATTTCTCCAGGAAATGCATTTTAAGACTAATGATAGCTTTATTTGGAACCCTAAGGACTATACATTCTTAGCTCAATCCTCCTATAGAACAAAGACAAAAGGAGTATCAATTCTCTGGAAGAAAAACATAATCACCCCAAAAGTTATTTATAAACATGAAGACAAAGAAGTTCTACTAACGTTTGTTATAATGAAATTTAATAATAGAATATGGACCTTAGCTAATCTATATTGGTTTCCGGGAACTGGAGCAGGAACAGTTAAAAAAGACCTAGATTTTATTTCCAACAATTATAAAGGAAATCTTATACTGAGAGGAGACTTTAATTGCACCTTAAAAGCTTCTGAAACCACCAAGAAGTCTTTCTGCATAGCAACAATTTCAAAATCCTTAAAAAGATAATCGATTTATTTCATTTAATAGAGGCTTTTAAAGTAAAAGATGATAAATCCTTATTATTTTCCCATAAAGATCATAGATTTGGAACACAAACCAGAATAGACAAATTATTCGTAATTCAAAATTTACAAACAAAAATCCTCAACTTCTCAGTAGTTCCATGCTCCTTCTCAGACCATGACTCTCTGATAATAAAGCTCCAAATAGAGTTTAAACCTTTAATCCTCTCAACTAGAATTCCATCATATATCATGAAAATTAAAGAATTCAGACCCTGGATGTTGTCAGAACTACAATTATTTCTTGAAATTAATAATACAACAGAAATCAGTAGAGTCATGGTTTGGGGCTCATTAAAAGCATATTTATTTGGTAAGACACTTAGCTGGTACAAAAACAAAGTTAGAGAGTGAAAACCTGAATCATTAGACTTGCAAACCAGACTCTTGACAGCAAAATCTAAAAAAAAAATCAGAATTGTCCAGAAGTCAAAAAAGAAATAGAGGAATTAAATAAGAAAAATAATGGAATTCTAACACACAAAACTTGTCTAGCCTTGGAAAAATTAAAAATAAACTCATTAGCCACCTCACCCGGATATCTACATAACGTATCTACAAGAATTAAAATACAATCTAAAGCAAATAACATTAGTAGTATATACCATGAAAGGAAAGGGAAAAAAGTATCAGATATAGGAGACATCCTTAAAGCATTTCAGTTCCAGTATATGGAACATTTCAAAAAAGAAGATTTAGATACCAACCAAATAAACTTAGATACAAACCTTATTAATATAAAAAAATTCCAGAAAACTTAAAACTAGACCTACAAAAACCTATATTCTACAAAGAAATTGTTGACAATATAAAAGAAAGTAAATCTAACAAAGCTCCAGGGATAGATGGTATGGTTATGGAAATTTACAAACTCTTCCCTTCAACAGTAATCTCCCTTTTTCATAAAACTTTGCTAGAAGTTCAGTCAGAAGTAAAAATACCACCCTCATGGAAATATTCTCACATAAGACCAATTCTAAAAGATAATAAACCTTCAGACCTTTGCACCTCATACAGACCTATATCATTACTGAATAATGATTACAAAATATTCATGTCAATCCTAGCTAACAGAATGAAAATCCCACTTTCAAAGACAATTAATAATGATCAAACTGGATTTTTATATAACAGACACACACATGATAATATTAAAAGGATACTTACTCTTATAGATTATGTGAATAAAGAAGATAGAGAAACACTTGTAATCAGATTAGACATTATTATTTATTTATTTCCAGTTTGATGACCGGGGATGTCCACTGGGCTCAGAGAGCCCATTTTCAGTGGAGGCCTGGGGAGAAAAGCTCCATATTACAAAGTTTAGATACAGATACAATATAGAAAAGAACAATTTGCAATTATGTTTCATGCTAGAGAAAAGGTGTAATTTCTTAGGTACATGTTACTTTTAGATACAGACACAATATTATTAATGAACAATTTACAGTTACATTTCATGTCAGAGAGCAGGTGTAAATTCCTAGATACATGGTACAAATTTGATATTTATAATATGTACATATGTGTGGTAGCCTATAGATCATAGCTAGAGAGGCTAGTAATCATAGCTGGAGAGGTGTTTAGAGGTGGAGAAAGAATTATAGGACTAGCTGGGGAGAATGCAGTTGCATTTTCTGTTAGAGTAAAGGTAGGAATGTAACTGAGATTTAAAGTTTTCAAAGTTTGCACAGGTCCTTATCGAGGAAGGAAGAAAATTCCATTTTTTTGCTAAGAAAAAGGATAGCAGGAGCTGACCAGCAGGGCAATTGGGTTTTCGGACACAGATTAGGTTTTGGTGAGTAGATCTGAGATCTCTCTGAGGGGTGTAGGGGAGAAGGATGTTGTATAGAGCAGGGCACTTAGAGAGTTGAAATATTAGTTTGTGGGCTGTGGTAATCTGAAGATAGTCTAGATGGTTGGAGAGTTCAAGCCAGTGTAAAAAATTAAGGGCAATACAGTGATGGGAAGAACATTTGGCTTTGGTGACAAATTTAGAAATCTTATTATAACAGACTTCCAGTTTTGAAGTGTGGCAGATAAGTTAGTTAATAGAGGAGCGCCATACATTAATGAGGGGAGTAGATAGGTAGTGGCAAGTGTTTGTCTGGTGGAAGGAGAGAGAAATTGGATGTTCCTGTGTAGCATGCCAAGTTTTATATGGGTTTTCTTAATATTTTGCTGGATGTGAGTGTCGAATTTCAGGTGTTCATCAATAGTGACCCCAAATAGTTTGGTAAAGGGAACAACCTCTATAGTGGAGTTGTTTTGGCTAATGATTTGGAATGAGCTTTTATCAAGAGGGGAAGATTTTGAGGGAGAGAATAACAGTATTTTGGATTTACTGGCATTTAGTGAGAGGTGATTCTGAAGCATCCAATTTTTAGTGGTGGAGAAAGCAGCTTGGGTCAGTGACTGAAGCTCTGGGAGGTTGGTAGCACTGCAGATTAATGTGGAATCGTCTGCATATTGTACAATTTTGGTATTGGGTATGGCTTTGTGGAAATTGTTAATAAAGATGTTAAACAGCATTGGACCAAGTATGGATCCCTGGGGACTGCCAGTGGGGGTGGGAAGAAAGGTTGAGGTGCCTGTCCCCCATTTTACAGCTTGAGATCTATTGAAGAGGTAGCTAGAGAACCAGAATAAGGTACTCTGGACGAGATTAAGGTCGGAGAGATGGTTTAGGAGATGGGTGTGAGAGATGGTATCGAATGCCTTGGACAGATCTAGAAGAACAGTAGAAACTATTTTTTCCAGAGTCCCAGGCAAGATTTATTGTCTCTAGGAAGGAGAGAAGTGCAGTGGTTGTACTATGGCCTGGATGGAAGCCATGTTGGGTTGGAGTGATTAGTTGGTTATTGGCTAAGAATGGCATGAGCTGAATGTGAATGCCTTTTTCTAGTAGTTTGGAAATTGGGGAGATGATGGCTATGGGGTGGAAATTGGAGATGTTATTGTTTTTGCCTCCTTCATGGAGAGGTAGAATGAAGGCAGTGCACCATAATTTAGGAACATAAGATTCTAGCATGGATCTATTTATTAGGATGCTAATGGGAAGAGCAATACCATCTGCGGCTATTTTTAGGAAGGAGGATGGGATATTGTCAGGGCCATTGGAGCAAGGTTTTAATTTGGAGAGTAATTTTTTGATATAGGATGTTGAGATGGGTTTAAGGTTGAATATAGGCAAAGGGTTGGTGGCAGAGGGTGTTGTAGGTGGTGGTGACGAAAGGGTGGATTAAGGGGAGGGGTTATTGTTAGGGAAGGTTTTGGTCAGTTCAGCTATGGAGTTAGTGAAGAAGGAGTTGAATAGAGAGCCTATTTCAGGGTCAGATTTGCTGGTGTCAGGGCAGGGGTTGCTTTTGGTACCTGGGTTGAGAAGAGAAGTAATGGAGTTCCAGAATTGTTTTGGGCTTTTAGATTGGTTAGACTGGAGTTTAATATAGTAGGACTTTTTGTCTCTGATGATTTGTTTTTTAGCAAGGTTGCGGAGTTGTTTATATTTAAGAAAAGTTTCAGGCTGCTTGTTTTGATGGTATGTTTTCCAGGATTTGTCTCTTTGCAGCATAAGTTTTTTGATATCTTTGGTTAGCCAAGGGGCGGATTTGGTTTTTACTGTTTTTGTTCTTGGTGGCGCTATGGAGTTGAGGATGTTTAAGAAGGAGGAGTTGAAAAATTCTACGGCATTATCTAGTGGAAGGGTTTTTAGTGGGTTCCAATTTGTTTGTTTCAGGGAATTAGAGAAAGTAGTTTGGTCAAAGTATGCGAGGTTATGTGTGTGGATGACTTGGTGTAGGTGAGGAGAGGAGTGTGTAGCTCGGTAGATAAATGCTGGCAAGTGGTCTCCTCTAAGGTCGGGGTGTGATGCCAGAGTTTAAGATTTTATTGGGATGGGAAGGTAGGCTCCAGTCTAGTGTGGTACCTTGGATGTTTGTTTTATTGGGCCTGGTGATGGAGTTAGTAATTTGTGTATAGTTAAATGGATTGATGGATATGGTGGGATTGGGGTTATTGATTTTATTCCAATCGATGTTTATGTCTCCAAGTATATAGGTCTCCTGTTTAATATTGGTTGAGGTCCAGAGGAGTATGTCCTCCAGAGTAGTGGTGTTGTTACCAGGGGGAATATGGAGAGCAATGATACAAATGCTTTGTAGTTATTTACTTTTAGTAGGCCTGTTACTAGTTCTGCAATATTGAATGTGGGAATAGGAATAGGGTATGGCGTGATGGGTTAGAGTAGATTAAGGCTACCCCACCACCTTTTCTGTTTGTGCGGTCTTGTCTGAGGGATTAGAATCCAGGAGGAAGGATTTTAGAGTCACTAATGTGAGGTTTTAGCCATGTTTCTGAAATGGCTACAATGTCGGGTTGGTTGTAATTCAACTAGGCATGGAATTGGGTTACTTTATTTCTTAAACTTTGTGCATTAATGGTGAAGAATTTGAGGTGTTTATGGTTAGCTTTATAGTTTGAGGTGGGGAGATTAGCTGTACAGGTAGTGTTTGGTCCAGGATTTGGATGTATGTTTCCAGCTAAGCAGAGGTAGTTGAGGAAGGGTAGTAGCATTTTTGATTTGATGTTTAGTAGTTGTGGGAAATAAAGTATTAGCTTAGGAGTGTAGTACTTAGTTGAGAGGGAAAATAATTTTATTTTGAAGTAGTGGAGTGGGTTGGGTTGAACTAGTGAAGCAGATATGTTGTGGAAGTGTGTTTTTGAGTGATAAGAAAGGAGGTTGGGAGTGGGGGGATATGATAGGAAGGGTGGGTGGAGTAGGTTTTGGGAGTAGGAAGTAGTGAAATATAAAGGGAGTAAGACTAAAATGCAAATAGTTGGGGTGAGAATGGTTTGAGGTAGGAGTCCAAGCATAGTGGATAAGTGTAAAAATATAGTGGTGGGAGATGAATTGGAGAGTTAGGTGGGAGAGGAAGAGTGACTGAGATAGGCAGGAGGAGGAAAAGGGGGGGTGGGGCTGTAGAGGAGGTGGTTGGTTGATAGAGAGAAAAGGGGGTGGGGCTGTGGAGGAAGTGATTGGTTGATAGAGAGAGGGAGGGGTTTAGGGTTCCAATAAAGGTAGGAGTACTGGGGGCAGGTGGGAATTGGAGGCAGGGTAAGGGAGCGGAGTGAGCCCATAGTACGAACAGAGTGGGAAGAGCTAAAGAGAAGGTGGCTGGCTGAAACCAATCAGCCAGCTGAAGCAGAAAAGTGTGCTTTGTGAATGAAGTACAGGGACAGCAGGGGAAAACAAGGCTGAGGGGAGTAAGGTGGTGAAATACAGCTCAAGTCAAGTCAAAGCAGGCCAGTGGGGCAAGTATGAATGGGAGTGGGGGATAGCTTGGGCGATAAGGAAAATAGATTTAGGAGATCTTAATCAGTAAGTGGGAGAGCAGTGCTACCTAGTGGTAAAAATATATATATGAGGTAGCATAGGAGGTAAGGGAGTTAAGGACAACTGCAGGCTGCTTGGCAAGCACTGGGTAAAGCACAGGCACCACGGTGGTGAGCACTAGTAAAAGATTGCAGTACATACACTTCATATTTTATCCTGATGGGGCTATAGTTTGGAAGTTCCTTAGAAGGTTGTGGTAGTGTCCCGTAATGGAAGTCCTTTAGGAGTTATTTCCTGGACCATAGTGGGAAGGGCTGATTACACATGCAGCTGTAGGGAGAAGAGCAGAACAAAACAGGTAAACAAGTAAAAGAACTTTCAGAGCAAGCTGAGGGAACGCAGTTAAGGAGTCAGCAGCAAGGAAGAAAACAGTTTGAAAATGGGGCCCGGAGTCCCAGTAGGTAATATCACCATAGAAAAAGCCTTTGAGTCCCTCAACTGGGAATATCTATTTAAAAATTTAGCATTATTTGAATTTCCTCCTCCCTTCATCTTATTACTAAAAAACATATATATTAATAACTTAGCCTACATTAAATTAGGACCTTTCACCTCAGAATCTATCCATATAACGAAAGGTACTGATCCAGGATGCCCCCTTTCTCCTATTTTATTTGCTTTGGCTATAGAAATGCTTGCAGAAATAATATGCAATAATCCAAGAATAAAAGGAATAGAAGTCTATGACCAGTACATATCTAAATTAATGCTTTTTGCTGATGATATTTTATTAACCGTATCAAACTCCAGAGAGTCATTAGTAGAGCTAGAAGAAGTAATGGAAAAATTTGATAAGATTTCAGGTCTACACTTTGTTGTTGTTGTTGTTGTTTGTCTTTTGGCTTTTCCCGGTAAAGGGTTGCCACAGCGAAACTCTGGTCCGCTAATGATTGGCAGTAGATTTTTTTGAAATGCCGAAGTGCCTGCTTGACACCCAACCTTCAACAAAGGCACGCCCATTTATGCACACATGTCTTTCATACACTACCCAACTGCGGGGAGGACATGCAGACTCCACACAGAAGGCACTCCCCAAGCCAGCCGAGAATCAAACGGGAGAACCTCTTGCTGTGAGGTAACAACGCTACCGCCGTACCACCGCGGCATACATTCCAGGTTAGGTCTACACTTTAATAGATTAAAGATCAAAATGTCTATTTTTAAATAAGAAAAAAGAACTACAAGTTACAGATAAATCCATCATAGGAAAATGAGAACTTACGCTAAATTATTTAGGAATAGTGTTATGCAAAAATATAAATGAAACAATATTAATAAATTATAAAAATGTTATTGAAACAATAAAATATATATATAAAAGTGGAACAAAATTATATTAACTTTTGAAGACAGATTGCAATTAATAAAAATGGTCTTATTGCCAAAAATACTATATGTAGCATTAGCAATACAGTTAATTCCTGAAAGATGCATTATTAAAAGAAATGAACTCATGTTTAATAAACATTTTATGGTATCCCAAACAGAATAGAGTAGCTCTAACTCATCACATTAGACCCTGGAAACAAGGAAAATTGAACTTCCCAGAAATAGAAACATATATGAAAGCATCTGTGCTTAAAACTACAATAGACTGGATAAACCCAAATTATTTTGCCAACTGAAAGGAATTAACAAAGGCTATATTAACAAATTAATTTAATCTGTTAAAAAAATTTTAATAGTAGACAGATAAAACAAACCCTGGTACATACTCTGCATAAGTATGCAATATAATATAACAAAACCTTCTAAAACAACACTGATTAATCATTACATCAGTTCCGTTAGGAAACTTATCAATGCAAACATAGATCTAAAACTTTGGTTTTACCTTTTAACCCCATATACCATCACTAAGAACTTTCCTCACAAAATATATAAGGAAACAATAACCTCCTGGGAACAAAATGGATTCTTATGCTGGTTTCAATGTGTAAATAAATTAAATGTTTTAGATATACATATGATAAAAACTGCTTACAATATTCCAACACAGGACTGGTTAACCTTACAAAGCATTCTAATGTACACTCAAGATTTATGCAGATTAATTAATAATTCCTCATTTAAAGATATTCCAAATCTAATAAGTTTTCTGTATGAATTTATATATACTAGTTGTGAAATGAATAATTCCATTTCAAATCTATATAAAGAGTTAATAACATATAAAACAATTTCCAAACCATCATACTGGCAGTTCTTAACAAAAGGTCAGTCATTGCAGTTAACAGAAGAAATTAAAACTAACATCTTACTATCAGTTAATTATACCTCTAACACACAGTACTGGAAAATATTTCACCGGAAATACTTACATTGAGCATTTTTAACACCAGATAGAATTAAAAAGATTAGTACTACTACAAATGGTTTTTGCTAGAGGTGTGAAAAGTTAAATAAAGCTGACTGGATTCATATTTTTTATGAATGTAATAAAATTATATCATATTGGAATGGAATCAATCATTTTTTACAAGCTTTATTTAATCAATCCTTTACTTTAACTAAAGCATTGATTATATTAAATGTAAATGAAGGTCCCTACCTGAATAAGACAAATATGTATTTGTTATGGACAATACTTGCTATATCTAGGAAATGCGTAACTAGAAAGTGAAATTCAAATACACCCCCTACCTTGGAAGAATTCTACACTTTACTGAAGACAACTGCATCGATGGAAATAAAAATCAAAGAACTATGAATCTATCCCAAGCCATTGGTAAATAATCCTTGGAAGAAAGTTATATTTTTGTTGGATATTCTGTAATAATCAATATTGTATCTCTGATAACTGGTCTGTTAATTCTATATTTAATAACATACATTGTATACAACTGAAAGTCAGGCTATTGTAAATATTGTATATAGTTGTTACAAATGATATTTAAAAATATTATGTAAATGTTATTTTAATTGAAAATAAAAAATTGTTTTGAGGAAAAAAAGAATCTGAATATGTGATATTAACTTTTTACTCTGTGTAGGGCTGGGCATTGTTTCTGAGGTTTCTAACATACGTAAAGATGGCTTTGTGTTTAGCCTTCACCTGGGTGGCTATTTTATCTCATGTCTTGCTTTGTCTGATTTGATCAGGGTCTAGAGTTCTCTGCTTAGTTTAGCAAGAACATTTTTTGGCCTCTTAAGAGTTAAACTTACTTTTGCTTCCAGTGAACCTGTTTTTCTTCTATGATACACCCTGTTTATATTTTTGTTTTACCACAGGGGTCCGTGCATCTATGTAGCTATTCAAATATACATAAAATTTGATGGTAAAGCATTTCACATAAGACTGGGATCATCAAGCTGGAAGGGGATTTTAAATTTAGCTAGGTAATCACTCAGGTTTAGCAAATTAACCTTAGTATAATTCCTGAATACCAAAATATTGGTAGATGCTTCCATCTTGAGTGCTGAGGTGAACGTGACTGATTTGTGGTCCAATATGACCAGGAAGGAAGTTATAACTGATGGAGGGCAAAGTTGCCCCATACTGCTAAAGGCTAAGTCCAGGGTTTTATCAACTTTGGCAGAGGTTCAAACTAAATGGTCCAGATATTTTATACTGTTGAAGTCTTCAAGTTATCCAGAAATTTAGCAGTCAGTCAGCTGATAAGAAAACAAAACTTAAGGAATTCAGTAGTCTTTCTGAGGTATACTAAAATAAAATATGCATTAACCCTGCTGTCTATAGTCAGCCAACATTATTTTTGAAAAAAAATCAGGTATGCATATGACAAGTCTTATTGTGATGTACATGATTTTTTTTTAAACAATTAGATCTTAGGTTACAGCAGTGAAACAGATATCAGTCATTCAGTTTTAATAAATTCAGGTGAAAAGTGTAACAGTGAAGCAGCATTTTTCACTGTTACTTTATACTTCTTTTAAAATGCATACAAAAATGTATGATATGTATTGCATTGTAGGTGCCCTATCAAGTCTGCTATGTAAAGTAACCTACAAAATAATCTTGACCTTGCTGTCATGGGAGGTTAAATAATAGTTTTAATTTTTCATATTATCCCTCATTTAAATTGTAAGCATAAGCCAGACATTTTCATGAACAATGTGCAAAAATTAATTCTTAATGCAATGTTGATTATTTGATTCCTTTTCCTTCCATTTGCCTGTTGTAGGACTCTCATCAAGTCATTTAACCAGACAGTTCTCCTCGGTTCCACCTAAATACAAACATTGTCCATTGGGCTTACCTGGTGAACAGATTTATAAAATTAAGAAAAGGAAAAAAAGGAGTCTAGACAGTAGCTTAATATTAATTTTCATTCTGAAGGAAGACATGTTGCTGTTTCCTCCATCTTCAGTCAGTGACTACACAGTCAGCATATTTTGATTTCATTTTAAGATGGCTGTCAATGCCAGTAGAGAAGGAGAAGGGCATGAAATCATTTGGTGACTTACACACTTGTTAGAGACACAGCTCAGGTAAGATGAAGCCTCTCCATTGCACAGACCTTGTTTGTTTGACAGATGTCCTGCTATCTTCCCACCAGTCATAAGGCTTTCTGTATTGCCTGTTGTCACTGTCAGATTATACTCTTTAACCTTCTCTTTCTTCTATGTGTTGGATAGTGGTATGAGTACCAGTTCTGTGCATGCTGCCTACAACCACCCTCACCTTGGCCCTACTGCTGCCAAATAAACTGTCTACTCTGGCAGATCATTGATGCCTATGTGTATCACAACATGTATCTACCCTTTTCTGTTGGTGATACCTTTGGGCACCCCTCCCACATTCTCCTCAGACTGAGCCCCAGTCCTGTTTCATTGAAATCTGGCCTCTTCTTCTCATTTGTCAAGTTTCATAATTGGGCTTGAGTCTATCGACATGAATCCCCACTTCTGGTTCCCCACATTGGCTGTACTTTCCTTTGCACCTCCTGTCTGTTACGTTTCCTACTCCACTTACACAATTCTCAGTCTTTCCCACTGTTTATTTGCCTCCTACTTTACAGTATATGTAAGCTTTTCTCTAACTTCGCTGTATTCTGTTCTGCAAGACCTCTTTACTGTTTGCCTCTTGTGGCTTCTGCTTCTCCATTCTGGCCATATTCCCCTCCCTGCCTATTCCCCTTCTACTCTCATTGCAGTGCTCATTCATCCTTCCCCTTATTACTTGAAATTACTTGTTTCATCGTTCCTCTTATCTTGTTCCTTCCAACTTCTCTTTCACAGCTGCACCTCCTACCTTATTCTTTAACTTGACAAGTGTCATCTCACTAGCCTGAACTACTCTAACAACTGCTGTCCATTTTATCTTGTATAATACTTTTGTCCAGCTGCTTCTGCCTCTCAAGTTTTTTCTCTATCCCTTCATGTCTGACTAACTGGTCCATTAACATCTGTAACTCCATCATTTTTTATATGTTTTTCTTTATGTAGCTGTATTTGTGTGTGTGTGTGTGTGTGTGTGTGTGTGTGTGTGTGTGTGTGTGTGTGTGTGTGTGTGCGTGTGTGTGCGTGTGTGTGCGTGTGTGCGTGTGTGCGTGTGTGTGTGTTTGTAAGAGATATAGAATAGGATTGGTAGATTCCCCACTAAGTTCAAAACTCTACTCCCACTCTTTAAAATTTCTTTTGAATTTTGAAGAACCATTCCCTGCTACCTCACCTTTTCCACTAAGACTTTTACTTAAGTCCACAACCTACACTTCTCATAGTGACAACTATATCCACCATATAACTGCTTCTCCAGCATATAAAGATGCATTTCCTCAAAATAGCGACTTTAATCATTTCTCCTGCTTATTGCCATTTGATTTAATGCTACTACATATAATGAAGTTATCAAGCAAAATTTAAATATCCAATCTAATTTCCATATATCACCTATTACATCCTTATAAAACTATTCCACAACAATGGTTCTAGCTAGTTTGCTGCTAGAAAACAATATATAGTATGTACCTGCCTCTTGCAAAGTCTCACTAGTCTTATATGTAAAGCCATGGAAAGAATTATCATGGAGATGATCGACAGAGATATAGTAAACCTCCAGACACTGGACCCAACCCAGTCTGATTTTGTCATGGGCAGATCATGCCTACTCAACTAGGTGAACTTTTTTGAGAAGGTCACCAAAGCAATAGATGAGGGGTAAAATTATTCACACTGCCTACCTTGACCTGGCCAAGGCATTTGACACAATATGCCACTTGGGCATTGTTAAGAAACTCAAGAGGTTAGGTACAGACCCGTATGTCACCCAGTGGATAGCCAACTAGCTCACAGACAGGACACAGGAAGTTAGAACTGGGGTGTCCACCTCTACAAAGAGGCCAGTCACAAGTGGAGTCCCTCAGGGATCAGCCCTTGGACTGCTCCTTTTTGGCATTTACTTCTCAGAAGTCAAGGCCAATGTCAGTGATCTCTGGCTGACTAAATTTTCAAATGATTGCAAATTAGGAACTATCAGTTAATCTCACACTGACACAAATGTTCTCCAGGAGGGGCTGACACAGACAAACAACCGGTGCCAGACCCATGGACTAAAACTAAATGCCAAGAAATGCATAATAGTAGTATTCTTTGGGAAGTCATCCATCCCTGGTAACTATCATATTGACAACACACCCCTTAGAGTTGTCCCAGTAGTCAGGGACTTATGGACATACATAGATAGTAATCCAGCCTTTGACTATCACATGTCTACAGTGGTGAGGAAATCATTCTATGTTGCACAACTTATAAACAAAAGTATGGCATCTAAGTCCAAGGAAGTCATTGTTCCACTGTATTCGGCATTCATCAGACCTATCATTGAGTACAATGCCCCTTTGGTATGCACCTAAGCAGGCATATCCAACAGTTGGAATGTCTACAAAAAGAATGCAGGGTGTAAGTAAAATGTCCTATGCAGACCGCCTCAGGGCCCTATCCCTGTATTCTATCTCCTACAGGCTTTGGAGGAGAGATCTATGCCTGGCATGCAAGGGATTGTCAGACCCCACTCTGATGGACCTCCTGCATATCCACAAAACAATCAGTACCAGAATTATCCATTATAAAGACTTAAACCTTGCCTGTGATATAAATAGGACCTGCTGGAGAGATGGGTATGTATCCCAGAGACTACCCTGTTTATGGAACAGGCTCCCCATCCATGTGAAGCAGAGTTCCTCCCTAACCTAATTCAAAGAAACAGGAAATTCATTCCTGGTTTGGGACCTATGTCTCTAATGGACACAAGTAACCTGTAAATGGTTCATCTCCCAGGCCCATGCTTACACTTATCAAGGGTAGTAGAACTCATCAGAGATTTGGGATGCATGGCTAGGCTTAAAAAGGTCCTTGTGGCCATTAGTCTAGTAAACACCTATGAACCCATGAACCTATAATCCATCTACCTCTTAGCTGGATGCCCTTGTTTCCTCTTGCCTTCTTCCTGTCTGTGCCAAATCTTCTTTGGCAGACTGCCTTCTGCTTTTCTGCACATGTGTCTGAACCACTGTAATCCATTCTCTTTGACCTTTTCTACAATTTTTCTGTCACATACCACCATGACATTCTGTTCCAGTTAGCTGCAGTCCCTCTGATTCTAGCTTTGACCTCCTCATTCAGACTTCCCTTCTCCTCAACCACCCCTGTCAGATACTTGAGCCATTAAACTGTTAAAAAAAACTATTTTGCTTCTATCTCAAATTTCATCTTCTTGTGATTTCCCCCATTTGCTGCAATTACAACTGTCTTATCTGTACTCTGCTTCATCCCATATGCCTTCAGTTTTTCATTCCGTTCCCCTACCCTTAGCTGAATTTCTCACTCAGAGTCTGCCTGTAATGCCATATCATCATCATACAAGCAACTTTGTTGATCTGTCCCCTATGACCTGTTTGCTGATGTAGTCCATCAACAGTATGAACAGCAGTGGGCTCAGAGCGGAACCCTGATGTACACACACTAGTAACCTCTCTGTGAGACTGAACCCTGTCGGTACTTAAGTCATTGGGTCCTTGAACATAGCTTGCACTAATTCTACCAATGTTTCTTGGACTTCAGACCACCACAGGATTGCCCAAATCTGCTTTCTTGGGACCTTTCTCATATACTTTTCCAAGTGCCCATTTGGACTCTTTCCTTATTTCTAGCATTTTCTCACGTATCTGTCTCACTGTAAACATCGGGTATGTTGTGCTGCATCCTGATCTGAATTTGAACTTCTCATTTCCCGTCTTACTTTCTACTAGTCTGTGTATTCATTTATTAGTCACTCTCTCTTCAGAACTTTCATGCAATGTGAAAGGAATTTGATACCTCTGTATTGCCAATAGTTGTGGATGCCACCTTTGTTCTTGAATACTGGCACTAGTAGGCTTATTCTCCAGTCATCTGGGATACATCTTTCTCTCCATAATGCTATGAGTATGTTTTGGCCTTTTATCCTTTTAGTAAAGTATTGGTATGGGCATTTCTGTTGTTGCATGTGTTTGGACAGATACATGCCAAAGGGTGCATTATTTTCAATGAGTGTCCTAATCAGGGCTGAGTAATGAGAGTTTATCATTCACAAAAGAGCACTCAAAATCCCCTTATTTAGGATTGGGACTTTAAACAACAAATGGTCAGTACTAGAAGTTTGGCTCAGTATTGTAAAAAAGTACTGCCCAAACAGTTCATCGCTTCTGATGCTAAATAGGCTTTGACAACAGACCAACAGAAAGATAATGTGAAGGTGTGGCACTACTCTTAAACAAAAGTCTGACTGATGCCATTCTAGGTGTTACTCAGGCCAGTAGTATCACCTGCAATTATCATAATTCGATCTTACCAAATCGCACACTTTGAGGACTTACCAACCTTCACATCTGCACAGCATACGTCTCTTCCCCTTCCTTTAGTCATAGCCCTACAACTCCTCCATTTCATATTACCTACCAGCATACTAAAGAGTACAATCAATGCAACTGCCTAACCCTCTCACTTGATAAACAAGATGCTCTTTGGCAATAATAATAATAATATCTTATTATTATCAATACAAAAAGTAGATGCAAATAAGTAACTATCTTTCCTAATGACTTAAGTAACCATCATCCATTCCTCTCTACCTGGTCCTTCAAAACTTAGAAAAAAAATGGTGTCATCATCTACAGACAACTAGCAGAAGCAAAACAGCAATTTCTTAAACACTCATTTGAATGTCATAGATTGGACATCTAGTTACAACCTTATAGACCTCATTCTTGCCCTAGCCTGCTTCTTGGGTATGCTTAACCATATACAAGACTGCATGTTTCATTTAGTTAAAAGTAGACTACAGGGACAAAAATACCCTTGGCTGCTAGAAAAATTAAATGACCACTCAGATCTAGAGACAAAGTCATGAAGAAAATGGAAGCTGCACCCTTCAACCAATCAACTTCCCACCACCTACAAGGAACTCAGAAAAGAGGCTAGAATTTCCACTAATACAAGAAGTGCCTCTTTCCGGAGAACTACACATTGTTTTCTCACATAGACTAAAACATTTCTGGAAAGAAATAAAACTCCTGAATAGGCAGTTGTTTCAATGAATGTCATGGTTTTGCTATGCATACAGACACTTTAGAAACCTTAAATGAATTTGCTAAGCATTTCAACAAAATTTAAGCACCCTCACCAATAAAGGGTGTAATGCAGGAGTCACAAAAACATCCAACTTAGCTGAACACACTGGCATCTCACAGTCCAATAGTTCTACACTTAAGCAATAATATTCACAAAATACAAAATAACTCAATACAATCTGTAGATTTGTGTTGTTAGCCATCACACATACTCATCATTGCCATTTCCTAGAAAAGTTCAACTGGTTACCTCTCACAGATCCCTTGGCTCACAGATCCCAAGATCCCCAGTGGGAGGGTGGCCTAATGGTTAGTGTTTGCCTTACAAACACAAGGTGCAGGGGTTGAGTCTTACAAGGGATAATTGGCTAGGCTTAAAATGGCTCGCAAGGGCAGTTAGCTTAATACTAACCTATGAACCTATACTAATAAACGGTCACTGTCCCAGTCAGAAAGCAAAACTGTAAATTAAACAACAGAATTATACATTGACAAATAATCAGGAAGAGTCCCTAACACTGGTTAGACCCCATTTCAAAACCTTCACAGGTGAAACAGCTTTTTCTAAGACAAGCACAGCAATTTGGAATCAACTCCCAGTAATTGTGAGACAACAAAACATATAACAGTCCTTCAAAAACAAATTAAGGTACACCTGTTTACAGATTCTAAATGCTTGTGCTTCCTGGACAATGACTAATTTCATACCTCGTGTGTAAACCAATTCATGGATTAGTCTAGCTTGCTTTTACTCTAGCTTAATAATTTTTAGAATTCAAATTGTTACTATTTGTCTTGTAAATGCATTTGGAGATATCTGTTAATTTATGTTATCTGCATGCCTTTTATCTTTTTCTACTTTTTAGTTCAATCTGCCTCTTGGATCAGGTAAAAAAAGGTCTGTCAACAAGTCTACCTAGCTGGTTACCATATTGTAAAATAAAAAAAAGTAAAAATGTTGTGGGACCTTTTATAATCACTTGAGCTACCAGTAACTCAGCAAACTGGGGCTTAACTTAACACATGACCATGTCTGTAGCACTCTATGCTGAAATATGGTATCAGTATGGGAAAATGAATCCAAGCAACAGGGGCTGAGGATAGAACTCACAGCATTCAGATCTTTCAGCCTCAAAGGCAAATGTGTTACCATATGAGGTCATGGTATTGACATAAGCTAAATTAATTATGAGTATCTGTGGTACTTATATTTCCTACAAATGTGGCTAGTTTATGTACCCATAACTGTAAACAGATTATTCACGTTATCTGTATCTGTAGGTGTAGAGTAGAGCTCAACTATAACCCTGTGCCTACATATGTGCAGACGTTTATCAGTTTGTTTTATTCATCCTACCCACATTTTGTCTTTTCTTTTTTTTTTTAATTTGCTGGTCTCCTTAGACCTCACCTTTACCAGCCCAGCCCCAACGGCCCTATGTCCATGCTTGGTCTAGCAGCTATTCTCCTACCCCAAGACTTTTCCCAGTACTGCAGGAATCAATCATGGATCCTAAAGGTATCCCAAGGGCTTGGCTCATCTGAGTTTCTGTCCATTTTTTTTTATCCCTACCAACTCCCTTTCCCCACCCCCATCCACACTCATTGATTGTGTCCAAACAACTCCCCTCCTTTATCCATGCCTCCCCTTTGGGGGTCATAACAGCAAGCAGTCCCACCCAGGATGTACACACCCATCCCCTCTCTGCTGCTCCATCAGTCAAATGGGCTGGTAATTGATCCAGGCCCAGTTAGGCTATAGTCAGGGCTATAGTCAGGGCCTTATCCCTCTATACTAACAGAGTGCTTGCTCACATTTTCTGTCAAATTATAACAAGTCCACAGAACAAAATACACAATACAGCCTTCAATGCTACTTTGCTGAAATCACAATGATTTATGGGAGAAGTTTCCTGAGAACTGCAAGGAGTATACAGCATTTGTAAGTACTGACACAAATGCGAAAGATTAAGAAGTATTATGTCTAAAATCCCTTCTTTGGGGACTGTGGGAGACTACTTGCAGACAATCAATGTTGGAAAACTCATGGTAACTGTTTTGTTGTACAGTTTCATGCAAATCAGTAAAATCCAATAACTCATTTCTCTAGAGCCACTTTATAAGAGGAATTTCCTAATCTGTAGTTCTGTTCAATTAGCTGTTATTATTCTGAAATCGCCAAGAAATATTGTTGTCAAAGACTTTTCTCAGTAGGTTTAAAACCACATATGGTACCCATTTCTATCTAAACTGCAGTTTAACATTTAAAAAGAGTTTTGGGGAAAATTACACAGTTTAAACATTTCAGATCAGAACATTAAAACCATGCCATTTAAAGTTCAAATTTATTTCTATTCTCCTAAGGACTACCAAAATCTGGGAAGTGTTCAAAGAAAAACATCATTACATTTGCATGAGATGTGGCCATTGCACATTTCCAAGATTTATTTGCTACACTTTGTGGAATTCTGCAAATTATAACAAGCAGCCATGAGCTATATATTATTTTTATTTATTTAGTTTTTTTAAATAACTGAAGCACTAAAACTCTGTCATGTGCCTACAATTTTGTATTATAAGGCTGTCAGTAAACAGTGAACACATAATTTCAGGGATTCAGAATGGCTTTCCTCAGGGCAGATGCCTTATCTTTGAAAGTTTCTGCACCAAGCTAAGTGTTTATAATTCTTAGATCACTCTTCCACTAAGATTTTCTCCTTGTAGAGGCCTTAGCATAAAGTGTGGTCTTTTGGAGAAGGTGGCAAAGCTGCTCACTAATGCAGCAGTAGAGAATGGAGTGGTTTCATATGCTCTTCCCCAGAAATGTCTGTAATTTTACTCTAGGAGAAAATAGTGAATGGAATGCTGTCAAAAGCTGGCAGTTACCCAGCAGCATAAGTAAATCAGAGCTGCAATGGCAGTTACCCAGCAGTACAGGTAAATCAGAGCTGCAATTAGCTATTCTGGTGCACCTGATGCTATTCCCAATTTGACG